>NW_026735617.1:0-113447 GCF_949786415.1 Peromyscus eremicus | reverse complement strand
AGCTCAATAGTGACTCTTCTTACCAGAAAACAACTCTTGCTCGTAGGACCAGAAACTGCATGGGATTCAACTCCGTTTCTGACTGGGAAACAAACACTAGCTAGCCTTACAAGAAACACACTCTGCTTTTGAGAAAAGAGCACTCTTCTACTCTACTGTGTTTCCTATAGGTTCAGAGCAGTGAGCTTGCTTAGAACAAAAGAACGGTGCTTCCTACACACACGGGCCATATCTAGTTTCAACTCTGCTTAGGAAACTGACAAGAACAGTAGATCCTCTTCAGTCCAATCCACTGTACATGCTGGGAACAGACACCCGTGCTATTTGCCCTGTGTATGTCAATGGGAGCGTAATTGTGACTCTTCTTACCAGAAAACAACTCTTGATCGTAGGACCAGAACCTGCATGGGATTCAACTCCATTTATGACTGGGAAACGAATGCTAGCTCGCCTTACAAGAAACACACTCTGCTTTTGAGAAATGAGCACTCTTCTACTCTACTGTGTTTCCTATGGTGTCCGAACAGTGAGCTTGCTCAGAAAAAAAGAACTGTGCTTCCTACACACACGGGCCATATCTAGTTCAACTCTGCTTAGGAAACTGACAAGAACATTAGCTCCTCTTCAGTCCAATACACTGTACGTGCTGGGAACAGACGCGAGTGCTATTTGCACTGTGTATGGCAAAGGGAGCACAATATTGACTTTCCATACCAGAAACAACTCTTGCTCATAGTACCAGAAACTGCATGTGATTCAAATCCATTTAGGACTGGGAAACAAACTCTAGCTCACCCTACAAGAAACACACTCTGCTTTTGATAAAAGAGCACTCTTCTACTCTACTGTGTTTCCTATAGGGCCAGAACAGTGAGCTTGCTCAGAACAAAAGAACTGTGCTTCCTACACACACGGGTCATATCTAGTTCAACTCTGCTTAGGAAACTGACAAGAACAGAAGCTCCTCTTCTTTCCAATACACTGTACTTGCTGGGAGCAGACGCGAGCGCTATTTGGACTGTGTGTGGCAATGAGAGCGCAATAGTGACTTTCCTTACCAGAAAAAAACTCTTGCTCGTAGGACCAGAAACTGCATGTGATTCAACTCCATTTAGGAATGGAAAACAAACGCTAGCTCGCCTTACAAGAAACACACTCTGCTTTTGAGAAAAGAGCACTCGCCTACTCTACTGTGTTTCCTATGTGGTCCGAACAGTGAGCTTGCTCAGAACAAAAGAACTGTGCTTCCTACACACACGGGCCATATCTAGTTCAACTCTGCTTAGGAAACTGACAAGAACAGTAGATCCTCTTCAGTCCAATACACTGTACATGCTGGGAACAGACGCCATTGCTATTTGCCCTGTGTATAAAAATGGGAGCGTAATAGTGACTCTTCTTAAAAGAAAACAACTCTTGCTCATAGGACCAGAAACTGCATGGGATTCAACTCCATTTATTACTTTGAAACGAACGCTAGCTCGCCTTAAAAGAAACACACTCTGCTTCTGAGAAAAGAGCACTCTTCTACTCTACTGTGTTTCCCATGGGGTCCGAACAGTGAGCTTGCGTAGAAAAAAAGAAATGTGCTTACTACACACACGTGTCATATCTAGTTCAACTCTGATTAGGAAACTGACAAGAACAGTAGCTCCTCTTCTTTCCAATACACTGTACTTGCTGGGAGCAGACGCGAGTGCTATTTGCACTGTGTGTGGCTAAAGGAGCACAATAGTTACTTCCTTAGCAGAAAACAACGCTTGCTTGTAGGACCAAAAACTGCATGTATCAACTCCATTGTGGACTGGGAAACAAACGCTAGCTCGCCTTAAAAGAAATACACTCTGCTTTTGAGAAAAGAGTACTCTTCTACTCTACTGTGTTTCCTATGGGGTCTGAACAGAGAGCTTGCTCAGAACAAAAGAACTGTGCTTCAAACACACACAGGCCATATGTAGTTCAACTCTGCTTAGGAAACTGACAGGAACAGTAGCTCCTCTTCAGTCCAATACACTGTACTTGCTGGGAGCAGAAGCGAGTGCTATTTGCACTGTATATGACATTGGGAGCTCAATAGTGACTCTTCTTACCAGAAAACAACTCTTGATTGTAGGACCAATAACTGCATGTGATTCAACTCCATTTAGGACTCGGAAACAAACGCTAGCTCTCCTTACAAGAAACACACTCTGCTTTTGAGAAAAGAGCACGCTTCTACTCTACTGTGTTTCCTATAGGGCCAGAACAGTCAGCTTGCTCAGAACAAAAGAACTGTGCTTCCTACACACACGGGCCATATCTAGTTCAACTCTGCTTAGGAAACTGACAAGAAGAGTAGCTCCTCTTCAGTCCAATACACTGTACATGCTGGGAACAGACGCCCGTGCTATTTGCCCTGTGTATGACAATGGGAGCACAATAGTGACTCTTCTTACCAGAAAACAACTCTTGCTCGTAGGACCAGAAACTGCATGGGATTCATCTCCATTTAGGACTGGGAAAAAACGCTAGCTTGCCTTACAAGAAACACACTCTGCTTTTGAGAAAAGAGCACTCTTCTACTCTACTGTGTTTCCTATAAGGCCAGAAGAGTGAGCTTGCTTAGAACAAAAGAACTGTGCTTCCTACACATACGGGCCATATCTAGTTCAACTCTGCTTAGAAAACTGACAAGAACAGTAGCTCCTCTTCAGTCCAATACACTGTACTTGCTGGGAACAGACGCGAGTGCTATGTGCACTGTGTATGGCAAGAGAACGGAATAGTGACTCTTCTTACCAGAAAACAACTCTTGCTTGCAGGACCAGAAACTGCGTGGGATTCAACTCCGTTTCTGACTGGGAAACAAACACTAGCTAGCCTTACAAGAAACACACTCTGCTTTTGAGAAAAGAGCACTCGCCTACTCTACTGTGTTTCCTATGTGGTCCGAACAGCGAGCTTGCTCAGAACAAAAGAACTGTGCTTCCTACACACACGGGCCATATCTAGTTCAACTCTGCTTAGGAAACTGACAAGAACAGTAGATCCTCTTCAGTCCAATACACTGTACATGCTGGGAACAGACGCCATTGCTATTTGCCCTGTGTATGAAAAGGAGAGCGTAATAGTGACTCTTCTTAAAAGAAAACAACTCTTGCTCATAGGACCAGAAACTGCATGGGATTCAACTCCATTTATGACTTTGAAACGAAAGCTAGCTCGCCTTAAAAGAAACACACTCTGCTTTTGAGAAAAGAGCACTCTTCTACTCTACTGTGTTTCCTATGGGGTCCGAACAGTGAGCTTGCTTAGAAAAAAAGAACTGTGCTTACTACACACACGTGTCATATCTAGTTCAACTCTGCTTAGGAAACTGACAAGAACAGTAGCTCCTCTTCTTTCCAATACACTGTACTTGCTGGGAGCAGACGCGAGTGCTATTTGCACTGTGTGTGGCTAAAGGAGCACAATAGTTACTTTCCTTACCAGAAAACAACTCTTGCTCGTAGGACCCAAAACTGCATGTGATTCAACTCCATTTTGGACTGGGAAACAAACGCTAGCTCGCCTTACAAGAAACACACTCTGCTTTTGAGAAAAGAGCACTCTTCTACTCTACTGTGTTTCCTATGGGCTCGGTTCCGTGAGCTTGCTCAGAAAAAAGAACTGTGCTTCCTACACACACGGGTCATATCTAGTTCCACTCTGCTTAGGAAACTGACAAGAACAGTATATCCTCTTCTTTCCAATACACTGTACTTGCTGGTAACATACGCGAGTGCTATTTGCACTGTGTTTGGCTAAGGGAGCACAATAGTGACTTTACTTACCAGAAAACAACTCTTGCTCATAGGACCAGAAACTGCATGTGATTCAACTCCATTTAAAACTGGGAAACAAACGCTAGCTTCCTTTACAAGAAACACACTCTGCTTTTGAGAAAAGAGCACTCTTCTACTCTACAGTGTTTCCTACAGGGTCAGAACAGTGAGCTTGCTCAGAACAAAAGAACTGTGTTTCCTACACAAACGGGCCACATCTAGTTCAACTCTGCTTAGGAAACTGACAAGAACAGTAGCTCCTCTTCAGTCCAATACACTGTACTTGCTGGGAGCAGACGCGAGTGCTATTTGCACTGTGTATGGCAATGGGAGCGCAATAGTGACCCTTCTTACCAGAAAACAACTCTTGCTCGTAGGACCAGAAACTGCGTGTGATTCAACTCTGTTTCTGACTGGGAAACAAACACTAGCTAGCCTTACAAGAAACACACTCTGCTTTTGAGAAAAGAGCACTCGCCTACTCTACTGTGTTTCCTAAGGGGTCCGAACAGTGAGCTTGCTCAGAACAAAAGAACTGTGCTTCCTACACACATGGGCCATATCTAGTTCAACTCTGCTTCGGATACTGACAAGAACAGTATCTCCTCTTCAGTCCAATACACTGTACTTGCTGGGAGCAGACGCGAGTGCTATTTGCACTGTGTATGGCAAAGGGAGCACCATAGTGACTTTCCTTACCAGAAAACAACTCATGCTCGTAGGACCAGAAACTGCATGTGATTCAATTCCATTTAGGACTGGGAAACAAACGCTAGCTCGCCTTACAAGAAACACACTCTGCTTTTGAGAAAAGAGCACTCTTCTGCTCTACTGTGTTTCCTAAAGGACCAGAACAGTGAGCTTGCTCAGAACAAAAGAACTGTGCTTCCTACACACGGGCCATATCTAGTTCAACTCTGCTTAGGAAACTGACAAGAACAGTAGCTCCTCTTCAGTCCAATACACTGTACTTGCTAGGAGCAGACGCGAGTGCTATTTGCACTGTGTATGGCAATGGGAGCGAAATAGTGACTCTTCTTACCAGAAAACAACTCTTGCTCGTAGGACCAAAAACTGCCTGTGAGTCAACTCCATTTAGGACTGTGAAACAAACGCGATCTCACCTTACAAGAAATACACTCTGCTTTAGAGTAAACAGCACTCTTCTACTTTACTGTGTTTCCTATAGGGCCAGAACAGTGAGCTTGCTCAGAACATAAGAACTGTGCTTCCTACACACACGGGCCATATCTAGTTCAACTCTGCTTAGGAAACTGACACGAACAGTAGATCCTCTTCAGTCCAATACACTGTACTTGCTGGGAACAGACGCGAGTGCTATTTGCACTGTGTATGGCAATGAGAGCACAATAGTGACTTTCCTTACCAGAACACAACTCTTGCTCATAGGACCACAAACTGCATGTTATTCAACACCATTTAGGACTGGGAAACAAATGCTAGCTCGCCTTACAAGAAGCACGCTCTGCTTTTGAGAAAAGAGCACTCTTCTACTCTACTGTGTTTCCTATGGTGTCCGAACAGTGAGCTTGCTCAGAAAAAAAGAACTGTGCTTCCTACACACACGGGCCTTATCTAGTTCAACTCTGCTTAGGAAACTGACAAGAACAGTATCTCCTCTTCAGTCCAATACACTGTACTTGCTGGGAGCAGACACGAGTGCTATTTGCACTGTGTTTGGCAACGGGAGCGCAATAGTGACTCTTCTTACCAGAAAACAACTTTTGCTCCTAGGACCAGAAACTGCATGGGATTCAACTTCGTTTCTGACTGGGAAACAAACACTAGCTAGCCTTACAAGAAACACACTCTTCTTTTGAGAAAAGAACACTCTTCTACTCTCCTGTGTTTCCTATAGGGCCAGAACATTGAGCTTGCTCAGAACAAAAGAACTGTGCTTCCTACACACACGGGCCATATCTAGTTCAACTCTGCATAGAAAACTGACAAGAACAGTAGCTCCTCTTCTTTCTAATACAATGTACTTGCTGGGAGCAGACGCGAGAGCTATTTGCAATGTGTATGACAATGGGAGCTCAATAGTGACTCTTCCCACCAGAAAACAACTCTTGCCTGTAGGTCCAGAAACTGCATGTGATTCAACTCCATTTAGGACTGGGAAACAAACCATAGCTCGCCTTAGAAGAAACACACTCTGCTTTTGAGAAAAGAGCACTCTTCTACTCTACTGTATTTCTTATAGGGCCAGAACAGTGAGCTTGCTCAGAACAAAAGAACTGTGCTTCCTACACACACGGGCCATATCTAGTTCAACTCTGCTTAGGAAACTGACAAGAAGAGTAGATCCTCTTCAGTCCAATACACTTTACATGCAGGGAACAGACGCCCGTGCTATTTGCCCTGTGTATGACAATGGGAGCACAATAGTGACTCTTCTTACCCGAAAACAACTCTTGCTCGTAGGACCAGAAACTGCATGGGATTCAACTCCATTTAGGACTGGGAAAAAACGCTAGCTTGCCTTGCAAGAAACACACTCTGCTTTTGAGAAAAGAGCACTCTTCTACTCTACTGTGTTTCCTATGGAGTCCGAACAGTGATCTTGCTCAGAACAAAAGAACTGTGCTTCCTACACACATGGGCCATATCTAGTTCAAATCTGCTTCGGAAACTGACAAGAACAGTAGCTCCTCTTCAGTCCAATACACTGTACTTGCTGGGAGCAGACGCGAGTGCTATTTCCCCTGTGTATGGCAATGGGAGCACCATAGTGACTTTCCTTACCAGAAAACAACTCTTGCTCGTAGTACCAGAAACTGCATGTGATTCAATTCCATTTAGGACTGGGAAACAAACGCTAGCTCGCCTTACAAGAAACACACTCTGCTTTTGAGAAAAGAGCACTCTTCTGCTCTACTGTGTTTCCTAAAGGGCCAGAACAGTGTGCTTGCTCAGAACAAAAGAACTGTGCTTCCTACACACACTGGCCATATCTAGTTCAACTCTGCTTAGGAAACTGACAAGAACAGTAGCTCCTCTACTGTACAATACACTGTACTTGCTGGGAACAGACGCGAGTGCTATTTGCACTGTGTATGGAAATGGGAGCGCAATAGTGACTCTTTTTACCAGAAAACAACTCTTGCTCGTAGGACGAGAAACTGCATGTGATTCAACTCCATTTAGGACTGGCAAACAAACACTAGCTCGCCTTACAAGAAACACACTGTGATTTTGAGAAAAGAGCACTCTTCTACTCTACTGTGTTTCCTATAGGGCCAGAACAGTGAGCTTGCTCAGAACAAAAGAACTGTGCTTCCTATACACACGGGCCATATCTAGTTCAACTCTGCTTAGGAAACTGACAAGAACAGTAGATCCTCTTCAGTCTAACACATTGTACATGCTGGGAACAGATGCCAGTGCTATTTGCCCTGTGTATTTCAATGGGAGTGCAATAGTGACTCTTCTTACCAGAAAACAACTCTTGCTCGTAGGACCAGAAACTGCATGGGATTCAACTCCATTTAGGACTGGGAAACAAACGCTAGCTCGCCTTACAAGAAACACACTCTACTTTTGAGAAAAGAGCACTCTTCTACTCTACTGTGTTTCCTATGTGCTCGGAACCGTGAGCTTGCTCAGAAAAAAGAACTGTGCTTCCTACACACACGGGTCATATCTAGTTCCACTCTGCTTAGAAAAATGACAAGAACAGTATATCCTCTTCTTTCCAATACACTGTACTTGCTGGGAACATACGCGAGTGCTATTTGCACTGTGTGTGGCTAAGGGAGCGCAATAGTGACTTTCCTTACCAGAAAAAAACTCTTGCTCGTAGGACCAGAAACTGCATGTGATTCAACTCCATTTAAAACTGGGAAACAAACGCTAGCTTCCTTTACAAGAAACACACTCTCCTTTTGAGAAAAGAGCACTTTTCTACTCTACAGTGTTTCTTATAGGGTCAGAACAGTGAGCTTGCTCAGAACAAAAGAACTGTGTTTCCTACACAAACAGGCCACATCTAGTTCAACTCTGCTAAGGAAACTGACAAGAACAGTAGCTCCTCTTCAGTCCAATACACTGTACTTGCTGGGAGCAGACGCGAGTGCTATTTGCACTGTGTATAGCAATGGGAGCACAATAGTGACTCTTCTTACCAGAAAACAACTCTTGCTCGTAGTACCAGAAACTGCGTGTGATTCAACTCTGTTTCTGACTGGGAAACAAACACTAGCTAGCCTTACAAGAAACACACTCTGCTTTTGAGAAACGAGCACTCGCCTACTCTACTGTGTTTCCTATGGGGTCCGAACAGTGAGTTGCTCAGAACAAAAGAACTGTGCTTTCTACACACATGGGCCATATCTAGTTCAACTCTGCTTCGGAAACTGACAAGAACAGTAGCTCCTCTTCAGTCCAAAACACTGTACTTGCTGGGAGCAGATGCGAGTGCTATTTGCACTGTGTATTGCAAAGGGAGCACCATAGTGACTTTCCTTACCTGAAAACAACTCTTGCTCGTAGGACCAGAAACTGCATGTGATTCAATTCCATGTAGGACTGGGAAACAAACGCTAGCTCCCCTTACAAGTAACACACTCTGCTTTTGAGAAAAGAGCCTTCTTCTACTCTACTGTGTTTCCTAAAGGGCCAGAACAGTGAGCTTGCTCAGAACAAAAGAACTGTGCTTCCTACACACGGGCCATATCTAGTACAACTCTGCTTAGGAAACTGACAAGAACAGTAGCTCCTCTTCAGTCCAATACACTGTACTTGATAGGAGCAGACACGAGTGCTATTTGCACTGTGTATGGCAATGAGAGCGCAATAGTGATGCTTCTTACCAGAAAACAACTCTTGCTCGTAGGACCGGAAACTGCATGGGATTCAACTTCATTTCTCACTGGGAAACAAATACTAGCTAGCCTTACAAGAAACACACTCTGCTTTTGAGAAAAGAGCACTCTTCTACTCTACTGTGTTTCCTATAGGTTCAGAACAGTGAGCTTGCTCAGAACAAAAGAACTGTGGTTCCTACACAAACGGGCCATATCTAGTTCAACTCTGCATAGGAAACTGACAAGAACAGTAGCTTCTCTTCTTTCTAATACAATGTACTTGCTGGGAGCAGACGCGAGAGCTATTTGCACTGTGTATGACAATGGGAGCGCAATAGTGACTCTTCCCACCAGAAAACAACTCTTGCCTGTAGGACCAGAAACTGCATGTGATTCAACTCTATTTAGGACTGGGAAACAAACCATAGCTCGCCTTAGAAAAAACACACTCTGCTTTTGAGAAAAGAGCACTCTTCTACTCTACTGTGTTTCTTATAGGGCCAGAACAGTGAGCTTGCTCAGAACAAAAGACCTGTGCTTCCTACACACACTGGCCATACCTAGTTCAACTCTCCTTAGGAAACTGACAAGAAGAGTAGATCCTCTTCATTCCAATACACTTTACATGCAGGGAACAGACGTCCGTGCTATTTGCCCTGTGTATGACAATGGGAGCACAATAGTGACTCTTCTTACCAGAAAACAACTCTTACTCGTAGGACCAGAAACTTCATGGGATTCAACTCCATTTAGGACTGGGAAAAAACGCTAGCTTGCCTTGCAAGAAACACACTATGCTTTTGAGAAAAGAGCACTCTTCTACTCTACTGTGTTTCCTATGGAGTCCGAACAGTGAGCTTGCTCAGAACAAAAGAACTGTGCTTCCTACACACATGGGCCATATCTAGTTCAAATCTGCTTCGGAAACTGACAAGAACAGTAGCTCCTCTTCAGTCCAATACACTGTACTTGCTGGGAGCAGACACGAGTGCTATTTGCCCTGTGTATGGCAAAGGGAGCACCATAGTGACTTTCCTTACCAGAAAACAATTCTTGCTCGTAGTACCAGAAACTGCATGTGATTCAATTCCATTTGGGACTGGGAAACAAAAGCTAGCTCGCCTTACAAGAAACACACTCTGCTTTTGAGAAAAGAGCACTCTTCTGCTCTATTGTGTTTCCTAAAGTGCCAGAACAGTGAGCTTGCTCAGAACAAAAGAACTGTACTTCCTACACACACTGGCCATTCTAGTTCAACTCTGCTTAGGAAACTGACAAGAACAGTAGCTCCTCTACTGTACAATACACTGTACTTGCTGGGAACAGATGCGAGTGCTATTTGCACTGTGTATGGAAATGGGAGCGCAATAGTGACTCTTTTTACCAGAAAACAACTCTTGCTCGTAGGACCACAAACTGCATGTGATTCAACTCCATTTAGGACTGGGAAACAAATGCTAGCTCGCCTTACAAGAAACACACTCTGCTTTTGAGAAAAGAGCACTCTTCTACTCTACTGTGTTTCCTATAGGGCCAGAAGAGTGAGCTTGCTCAGAACAAAAGAAGTGTGGTTCCTACACAAACGGGCCATATCTAGTTCAACTCTGATTTGGAAACTGACAAGAACAGTAGATCCTCTTCAGTCCAATACATTGTACATGCTGGGAACAGACGACAGTGCTATTTGCGTGGTGTATGACAATGGGGGCGTAATAGTGACTCTTCTTAACAGAATAAAACTCTTACTCGTAGGACCAGAAACTGCATGTGATTCAAATCCATTTAGGACTGGGAAACAAACGCTAGCTCGCCTTACAAGAAACACACTCTGCTTTTGAGAAAAGAGCACTCTTCTACTCTAACGTTTCCTATGGGCTCGGTTCCGTGAGCTTGCTCAGAAAAAAGAACTGTGCTTCCTACACACACGAGTCATATCTAGTTCCACTCTGCTTAGGAAACTGACAAGAACAGTATATCCTCTTCTTTCCAATACACTGTACTTGCTGGGAACATACGCGAGTGCTATTTGCACTGTGTGTGGCTAAGGGAGCGCAATAGTGACTTTACTTACCAGAAAACAACTCTTGCTCATAGGACCAGAAACTGCATGTGATTCAACTCCATTTAAAACTGGGAAACAAACGCTAGCTTCCTTTACAAGAAACACACTCTGCTTTTGAGAAAAGAGCACTCTTCTACTCTACAGTGTTTCCTACAGGGTCAGAACAGTGAGCTTGCTCAGAACAAAAGAACTGTGTTTCCTACACAAACGGGCCAATCTACTTCAACTCTGCTTAGGAAACTGACAAGAACAGTAGCTCCTCTTCAGTCCAATACACTGTACTTGCTGGGAGCAGACGCGAGTGCTATTTGCACTGTGTATGGCAATAGGAGCGCAATAGTGACCCTTCTTACCAGAAAACAACTCTTGCTCGCAGACCAGAAACTGCATGTGATTCAACTCTGTTTCTGACTGGGAAACAAACACTAGCTAGCCTTACAAGAAACACACTCTGCTTTTGAGAAAAGAGCACTCGCCTACTCTACTGTGTTTCCTAAGGGGTCCGAACAGTGAGCTTGCTCAGAACAAAAGAACTGTGCTTCCTACACACACGGGCCATATCTAGTTCAACTCTGCTTCGGATACTGACAAGAACAGTAGCTCCTCTTCAGTCCAATACACTGTACTTGCTGGGAGCAGACGCGAGTGCTATTTGCACTGTGTATGGCAAAGGGAGCACCATAGTGACTTTCCTTACCAGAAAACAACTCATGCTCGTAGGACCAGAAACTGCATGTGATTCAATTCCATTTAGGACTGGGAAACAAACGCTAGCTCGCCTTACAAGAAACACACTCTGCTTTTGAGAAAAGAGCACTCTTCTGCTCTACTGTGTTTCCTAAAGGACCAGAATAGTGAGCTTGCTCAGAACAAAAGAACTGTGCTTCCTACACACGGGCCATATCTAGTTCAACTCTGCTTAGGAAACTGACAAGAACAGTAGCTCCTATTCAGTCCAATACACTGTACTTGCTAGGAGCAGACGCGAGTGCTATTTGCACTGTGTATGGCAATGGGAGCGAAATAGTGACTCTTCTTACCAGAAAACAACTCTTGCTCGTAGGACCAAAAACTGCCTGTGAGTCAACTCCATTTAGGACTGTGAAACAAACGCGAGCTCACCTTACAAGAAATACACTCTGCTTTAGAGTAAACAGCACTCTTCTACTTTACTGTGTTTCCTATAGGGCCAGAACAGTGAGCTTGCTCAGAACATAAGAACTGTGCTTCCTACACACACGGGCCATATCTAGTTCAACTCTGCTTAGGAAACTGACACGAACAGTAGATCCTCTTCAGTCCAATACACTGTACTTGCTGGGAACAGACGCGAGTGCTATTTGCACTGTGTATGGCAATGAGAGCACAATAGTGACTTTCCTTACCAGAACACAACTCTTGCTCATAGGACCACAAACTGCATGTTATTCAACACCATTTAGGACTGGGAAACAAATGCTAGCTCGCCTTACAAGAAACACACTCTGCTTTTGAGTAAAGAGCACTCTTCTACTCTACTGTGTTTCCTATGGTGTCCGAACAGTGAGCTTGCTCAGAAAAAAAGAACTGTGCTTCCTACACACACGGGCCATATCTAGTTCAACTCTGCTTAGGAAACTGACAAGAACAGTATCTCCTCTTCAGTCCAATACACTGTACTTGCTGGGAGCAGACACGAGTGCTATTTGCACTGTGTATGGCAACGGGAGCGCAATAGTGACTCTTCTTACCAGAAAACAACTTTTGCTCGTAGGACCAGAAATTGCATGGTATTCAACTTCGTTTCTGACTGGGAAACAAACACTAGCTAGCCTTACAAGAAACACACTCTTCTTTTGAGAAAAGAGCACTCTTCTACTCTACTGTGTTTCCTATAGGGCCAGAACATTGAGCTTTCTCAGAACAAAAGAACTGTGCTTCCTACACACACGGGCCATATCTAGTTCAACTCTGCATAGAAAACTGACAAGAACAGTAGCTCCTCTTCTTTCTAATACAATGTACTTGCTGGGAGCAGACACAAGAGCTATTTGCAATGTGTATGACAATGGGAGCTCAATAGTGACTCTTCCCACCAGAAAACAACTCTTGCCTGTAGGTCCAGAAACTGCATGTGATTCAACTCCATTTAGGACTGGGAAACAAACCATAGCTCGCCTTAGAAGAAACACACTCTGCTTTTGAGAAAAGAGCACTCTTCTACTCTACTGTGTTTCTTATAGGGCCAGAACAGTGAGCTTGCTCAGAACAAAAGAACTGTGCTTCCTACACACACGGGCCATATCTAGTTCAACTCTGCTTAGGAAACTGACAAGAAGAGTAGATCCTCTTCAGTCCAATACACTTTACATGCAGGGAACAGACGCCCGTGCTATTTGCCCTGTGTATGACAATGGGAGCACAATAGTGACTCTTCTTACCAGAAAACAACTCTTGCTCATAGGACCATAAACTGCATGGGATTCAACTCCATTTAGGACTTTGAAAAAACGCTAGCTTGCCTTGCAAGAAACACACTCTGCTTTTGAGAAAAGAGCACTCTTCTATTCTACTGTGTTTCCTATGGGGTCCGAACAGTGATCTTGCTCAGAACAAAAGAACTGTGCTTCCTACACACATGAGCCATATCTAGTTCAAATCTGCTTCGGAAACTGACAAGAACAGTAGCTCCTCTTCAGTCCAATACACTGTACTTGCTGGGAGCAGACGCGAGTGCTATTTGCCCTGTGTATGGCAATGGGAGCACCATAGTGACTTTCCTTACCAGAAAACAACTCTTGCTCGTAGTACCAGAAACTGCATGTTATTCAATTCCATTTAGGACTGGGAAACAAACGCTAGCTCGCCTTACAAGAAACACACTCTGCTTTTGAGAAAAGAGCACTCTTCTGCTCTACTGTGTTTCCTAAAGGGCCAGAACAGTGTGCTTGCTCAGAACAAAAGAACTGTGCTTCCTACACACACTGGCCATATCTAGTTCAACTCTGTTTAGGAAACTGACAAGAACAGTAGCTCCTCTACTGTACAATACACTGTACTTGCTGGGAAAAGACGCGAGTGCTATTTGCACTGTGTATGGAAATGGGAGCGCAATAGTGACTCTTTTTACCAGAAAACAACTCTTGCTCGTAGGACGAGAAACTGCATGTGATTCAACTTCATTTAGGACTGGCAAACAAACACTAGCTCGCCTTACAAGAAACACACTGTGATTTTGAGAAAAGAGCACTCTTCTACTCTACTGTGTTTCCTATAGGGCCAGAACTGTGAGCTTGCTCAGAACAAAAGAACTGTGCTTCCTATACACACGGGCCATATCTAGTTCAACTCTGCTTAGGAAACTGACAAGAACAGTAGATCCTCTTCAGTCTAACACATTGTACATGCTGGGAACAGATGCCAGTGCTATTTGCCCTGTGTATGGCAATGGGAGTGCAATAGTGACTCTTCTTACCAGAAAACAACTCTTGCTCGTAGGACCAGAAACTGCATGGGATTCACTCCATTTAGGACTGGGAAACAAACGCTAGCTCGCCTTACAAGAAACACACTCTACTTTTGAGAAAAGAGCACTCTTCTACTCTACTGTGTTTCCTATGTGCTCGGAACCCTGAGCTTGCTCAGAAAAAAGAACTGTGCTTCCTACACACACGGGTCATATCTAGTTCCACTCTGCTTAGAAAAATGACAAGAACAGTATATCCTCTTCTTTCCAATACACTGTACTTGCTGGGAACATACGCGAGGGCTATTTGCACTGTGTGTGGCTAAGGGAGCGCAATAGTGACTTTCCTTACCAGAAAAAAACTCTTGCTCGTAGGACCAGAAACTGCATGTGATTCAACTCCATTTAAAACTGGGAAACAAACGCTAGCTTCCTTTACAAGAAACACACTCTCCTTTTGAGAAAAGAGCACTTTTCTACTCTACAGTGTTTCCTATAGGGTCAGAACAGTGAGCTTGCTCAGAACAAAAGAACTGTGTTTCCTACACAAACAGGCCACTTCTAGTTCAACTCTGCTACGGAAACTGACAAGAACAGTAGCTCCTCTTCAGTCCAATACACTGTACTTGCTGGGAGCAGACGCGAGTGCTATTTGCACTGTGTATGGCAATGGGAGCGCAATAGTGACTCTTCTTACCAGAAAACAACTCTTGCTCGTAGTACCAGAAACTGCGTGTGATTCAACTCTGTTTCTGACTGGTAAACAAACACTAGCTAGCCTTACAAGAAACACACTCTGCTTTTGAGAAACGAGCACTCGCCTACTCTACTGTGTTTCCTATGGGGTCTGAATAGTGAGTTGCTCAGAACAAAAGAACTATACTTCCTACACACATGGGCCATATCTAGTTCAACTCTGCTTCGGAAACTGACAAGAACAGTAGCTCCTCTTCAGTCCAAAACACTGTACTTGCTGGGAGCAGACGCGAGTGCTATTTGCACTGTGTATGGCAAAGGGAGCACCATAGTGACTTTCCTTACCTGAAAACAACTCTTGCTCGTAGGACCAGAAACTGCATGTGATTCAATTCCATGTAGGACTGGGAAACAAACGCTAGCTCCCCTTACAAGAAACACACTCTCCTTTTGAGAAAAGAGCATTCTTCTACTCTACTGTGTTTCCTAAAGGGCCAGAAGAGTGAGCTTGCTCAGAACAAAAGAACTGTGCTTCCTACACACGGGCCATATCTAGTTCAACTCTGCTTAGGAAACTGACAAGAACAGTAGCTCCTCTTCAGTCCAATACACTGTACTTGATAGGAGCAGACGTGAGTGCTATTTGCACTGTGTATGGCAATGAGAGCGCAATAGTGACGCTTCTTACCAGAAAACAACTCTTGCTCGTAGGACCAGAAACTGCATGGGATTCAACTTCATTTCTCACTGGGAAACAAACACTAGCTAGCCTTACAAGAAACACACTCTGCTTTTGAGAAAAGAGCACTCTTCTACTCTACAGTGTTTCCTACAGGGTCAGAACAGTGAGCTTGCTCAGAACAAAAGAACTGTGTTTCCTACACAAACGGGCCACATCTAGTTCAACTCTGCTTAGGAAACTGACAAGAACAGTAGCTCCTCTTCAGTCCAATACACTGTACTTGCTGGCAGCAGACGCGAGTGCTATTTGCACTGTGTATGGCAATGGGAGCACAATAGTGACCCTTCTTACCAGAAAAAAACTCTTGCTCGTAGGACCAGAAACTGCGTGTGATTCAACTCTGTTTCTGACTGGGAAACAAACACTAGCTAGCCTTACAAGAAACACACTCTGCTTTTGAGAAAAGAGCACTCGCCTACTCTACTGTGTTTCCTAAGGGGTCCGAACAGTGAGCTTGCTCAGAACAAAAGAACTGTGCTTCCTACACACATGGGACATATCTAGTTCAACTCTGCTTCGGATACTGACAAGAACAGTAGCTCCTCTTCAGTCCAATACACTGTACTTGCTGGGAGCAGACCCGAGTGCTATTTGCACTGTGTATGGCAAAGGGAGCACCATAGTGACTTTCCTTACCAGAAAACAACTCACGCTAGTAGGACCAGAAACTGCATGTGATTCAATTCCATTTAGGACTGGGAAACAAACGCTAGCTCGCCTTAAAAGAAACACACTCTGCTTTTGAGAAAAGAGCACTCTTCTGCTCTACTGTGTTTCCTAAAGGGCCAGAACAGTGAGCTTGCTCAAAACAAAAGAACTGTGCTTCCTACACACGGGCCATATCTAGTTCAACTCTGCTTAGGAAACTGACAAGAACAGTAGCTCCTCTTCAGTCCAATACACTGTACTTGCTAGGAGCAGACGCGAGTGCTATTTGCACTGTGTATGGCAATGGGAGCGCAATAGTGACTCTTCTTACCAGAAAACAACTCTTGCTCGTAGGACCAAAAACTGCCTGTGAGTCAACTCCATTTAGGACTGTGAAACAAACGCGAGCTCACCTTTCAAGAAATACACTCTGCTTTAGAGAAAAGAGCACTCTTCTACTTTACTGTGTTTCCTATAGGGCCAGAACAGTGAGCTTGCTCAGAACATATGAACTGTGCTTCCTACACACACGGGCCATATCTAGTTCAACTCTGCTTAGGAAACTGACACGAACAGTAGATCCTCTTCAGTCCAATACACTGTACTTGCTGGGAACAGACGCGAGTGCTATTTGCACTGTATATGGCAATGAGAGCACAATAGTGACTTTCCTTACCAGAACACAACTCTTGCTCATAGGACCACAAACTGCATGATATTCAACACCATTTAGGACTGGGAAACAAATGCTAGCTTGCCTTACAAGAAACACACTCTGCTTTTGAGAAAAGAGCACTCTTCTACTCTACTGTGTTTCCTATGGTGTCCGAACAGTGAGCTTGCTCAGAAAAAAAGAACTGTGCTTCCTACACACACGGGCCATATCTAGTTCAACTCTGCTTAGGAAACTGACAAGAACAGTATCTCCTGTTCAGTCCAATAAAGTACTTGCTGGGAGCAGACACGAGTGCTATTTGTACTGTGTATGGCAATGGGAGCGCAATAGTGACTCTTCTTACCAGAAAACAATTTTTGCTCGTAGGACCAGAAACTGCATGGGATTCAACTTCGTTTCTGACTGGGAAACAAACACTAGCTAGCCTTACAAGAAACACACTCTGCTTTTGAGAAAAGAGCACTCTTCTACTGTAGTGTGTTTCCTATAGGGCCAGAACAGTGAGCTTGCTCAGAAAAATAGAACTGTGCTTCCTACACACACGGACCATATCTAGTACAACTCTTCTTAGGAAACTGACAAGAACAGTAGCTCCTCTTCAGTCCAATTCACTGTACGTGCTGGGAACAGACGCGAGTGCTATTTGCACTGTGTATGGCAAAGGGAGCACAATAGTGACTTTCCTTACCAGAAAAAAACTCTTGCTCGTAGTACCAGAAACTGCATGTGATTCAAATCCATTTAGGACTGGGAAACAAACTCTAGCTCACCCTACAAGAAACACACTCTGCTTTTGAGAAAAGAGCACTCTTCTACTCTACTGTGTTTCCTATAGGGCCAGAACAGTGAGCTTGCTCAGAACAAAAGAACTGTGCTTCCTACACACACGGGCCATATCTAGTTCAACTCTGCTTAGAAAACTGACAAGAACAGTAGCTCCTCTTCAGTCCAATACACTGTACTTGCTGGGAACAGACGCGAGTGCTATTTGCACTGTGTATGGCAAGGGAACGCAATAGTGACTCTTCTTACCAGAAAACAACTCTTGCTTGCAGGACCAGAAACTGCGTGGGATTCAACTCCGTTTCTGACTGGGAAACAAACACTAGCTAGCCCTACAAGAAACACACTCTCCTTTTGAGAAAAGAGCACTCTTCTACTCTACTGTGTTTCCAATGGAGTCTGAACAGTGAGCTTGCTCAGAACAAAAGAACTGTGCTTAAAACACACGCGTCATATCTAGTTCAACTCTGCTTAGGAAACTGACAAGAACAGAAGCTCCTCTTCTTTCCAATGCACTGTACTTGCTGGAAGCAGACGCGAGAGCTATTTGCACTGTATATGACATTGGGAGCTCAATAGTGACTCTTCTTACCAGAAAACAACTCTTGCTCGTAGGACCCGAAACTGCATGGGATTCAACTTCGTTTCTGACTGGGAAACAAACACTAGCTAGCCTTACAAGAAACACACTCTGCTTTTAAGAAAAGAGCACTCTTCTACTCTACTGTGTTTCCTATAGGGCCAGAACAGTGAGCATGCTCAGAACAATAGAACTGTGCTTCCTACACACACGGACCATATCTAGTTCAACTCTTCTTAGGAAACACACAAGAACATTAGCTCCTCTTCAGTCCAATACACTGTACGTGCTGGGAATAGACGCGAGTGCTATTTGCACTGTGTATGGCAAAGGGAGCACAATAGTGACTTTCCTTACCAGAAAACAACTCTGGCTCGTACTACCAGAAACTGCATGTGATTCAAATCCATTTAGGACTGGGAAACAAACTCTAGCTCACCCTAAAAGAAACACACTCTGCTTTTGAGAAAAGAGCACTTCTACTCTACTGTGTTTCCTATAGGGCCAGAACAGTGAGCTTGCTCAGAACAAAAGAACTGTGCTTCCTACACACACGGGCCATATCTAGTTCAACTCTGCTTAGAAAACTGACAAGAACAGTAGCTCCTCTTCAGTCCAATACACTGTACGTGCTGGGAATAGACGCGAGTGCTATTTGCACTGTGTATGGCAAAGGGAGCACAATAGTGACTTTCCTTACCAGAAAACAACTCTGGCTCGTACTACCAGAAACTGCATGTGATTCAACTCCATTTAGGACTGGGAAACAAACCCTAGCTCGCCTTACAAGAAACACACTCTGCTTTTGAGAAAAGAGCACGCTTCTTCTCTACTGTGTTTCCTATAGGGCCAGAACAGTGAGCTTGCTCAGAACAAAAGAACTGTGTTTCCTAAACACACGGGCCATATCTAGTTCAACTCTGCTCAGGAAACTGACAAGAACAGTAGACCCTCTTCAGTCCAATACATTGTACTTGCTGGGAACAGACGCCAGTGCTATTTGCACTGTGTATGGCAATTGGACCACAATAGTGACTCATCTTACCAGAAAACAACTCTTGCTCATAGGACAAAAAACTGCATGTGACTCAACTCCATTTAGGACTGGGAAACAAACTCTAGCTCGTTTTACAAGAAACACACTCTGCTTTTGAGAAAAGAGCACTCTTCTACTCTACTGTGTTTCCTATAGGGCCATAACAGTGAGCTTGCTCAGAAAAAAAGAACTGTGATTCCTACACACACGGGCCATATCTAGTTCAACTCTGCTTAGGAAACTGAGAAGAACAGTAGCTCCTCTTCAGTCCAATACACTGTACTTGCTGGGAACAGACGGGAGGGCTATTTGCACTGTGTATGGAAATGAGAGCACAATAGTGACTTTCCTTACCAGAAAACAACTCTTGCTCGTAGGACCAGAAACTGCATGTGATTCAACTCCATTTAGGAATGGAAAACAAATGCTAGCTCGCCTTACAAGAAACACACTCTGCTTTTGAGAAAAAAGCACTCTTCTACTCTACTGTGTTCCCTATGGTGTCCGAACAGTGAGCTTGCTCAGAACAAAAAAAACTGTGCTTCCTACACACGGCCATATCTAGTTCAAGTCTGCTTAGGAACCTGACAAGAACAGTAGATCTTCTTCAGTCCAATACACTGTACTTGCTGCGAACAGACGCCAGTGCTATTTGTCCTGTGTATGGCAATGGCAGCGCAATAGTGAGTCTTCTTACCAGAAAACAACTCTTGCTCGTAGTACCAAAAACTGCATGGAATTCAACTCCATTTAGGACTGGGAAACAAACGCTAGCTCGCCTTACAAGAAACACACTCTGCTTTAGAGAAAAGAGCACTCTTCTACTCTACTGTGTTTCCTATGGGTTCCAAACAGTGAGCTTGCTCAGAACAAAAGAACTGTGCTTCCTACACACAGGGATCATATCTAGTTCAACTCTGCTTAGGAAACTGACAAGAACAGTAGCACCTATTCAGTCCAATACACTGTACTTGCTGGGAACAGACGCGAGTGCTATTTGCACTGTGTATGGCATTGGGAGCACAATGTGACTTTCCTTACCAGAAAACAACTCTTGTTCGTAGGACCAGAAACTGCATGTGATTCAACTCCATTTAGGACTGCGAAACAAACGCTAGCTTGCCTTACAAAAAACACACTCTGCTTTTGAGAAAAGAGCACTTTTCTACTCTACTGTGTTTCCTATGGGGCCCGAACAGTGAGCTTGCTCAGAACAAAAGAACTGTGCTTCCTACACACACAGCCATATCTAGTTCAATTCTGATTAGGAACCTGACAAGAGCAGTAGATCCTCTTCAGTCCAATACACTGTACTTGCTGGGAACAGATGCCAGTGCTATTTGTCCTATGTATGACAATGGCAGCACAATAGTGACTATTCTTAACATAAAACAACTCTTGCTCATAGGACCAGAAAGTGCATGTGACTCAACTCCATTTAAGACTGGGAAACAAACTCTAGCTCGCTTTACAAGAAACACACTCTGCTTTTGAGAAAAGAGCACTCTTCTACTCTACTGTGTTTCCTATAGGGCCAAAACAGTGAGCTTGCTCAGAAAAAAAGAACTGTGCTTCCTACACACACGGGCCATATCTAGTTCAACTCTGCTTAGGAAACTGAGAAGAACAGTAGCTCCTCTTCAGTCCAATACACTGTACTTTCTGGGAACAGACGGGAGGGCTATTTGCACTGTGTATGGCAATGAGAGCGCAATAGTGACTTTCCTTACCAGAAAACAACTCTTGCTCGTAGGACCAGAAACTGCATGTGATTCAACTACATTTAGGAATGGAAAACAAACGCTAGCTCGCCTTACAAGAAACACACTCTGCTTTTGAGAAAAAAGCACTCTTCTACTCTACTGTGTTCCCTATGGGGTCCGAACAGTGAGCTTGCTCAGAACAAAAAAACTGTGCTTCCTACACACACGGCCATATCTAGTTCAAGTCTGCTTAGGAACCTGACAAGAACAGTAGATCTTGTTCAGTCCAATATACTGTACTTGCTGCGAACAGACGCCAGTGCTATTTGTCCTGTGTATGGCAATGGGAGCGCAGTAGTGACTCTTCTTACAAGAAAACAACTCTTGCTTGTAGGACCAGAAACTGTGTGTGATTCAACTCTGTTTCTGACTGGGAAACAAACACTAGCTGGCCTTACAAGAAACACACTCTGCTTTTGAGAAAATAGCACTCGCCTACTCTACTGTGTTTCCTATGTGGTCCGAACAGCGAGCTTGCTCAGAACAAAAGAACTGTGCTTCCTACACACACGGGCCATATCTAGTTCAACTCTGCTTAGGAAACTGACAAGAACAGTAGATCCTCTTCAGTCCAATACACTGTACATGCTGGGAACAGACGCCATTGCTATTTGCCATGTGTATGAAAATGGGAGCGTAATAGTGACTCTTCTTAAAAGAAAACAACTCTTGCTCATAGGACCAGAAACTGCATGGGATTCAACTCCATTCATGACTTTGAAACGAACGCTAGCTCGCCTTAAAAGAAACACACTCTGCTTTTGAGAAAAGAGCACTCTTCTACTCTACTGTGTTTCCTATGGGGTCCGAACAGTGAGCTTGCTTAGAAAAAAAGAACTGTGCTTCCTACACACACGTGTCATATCTAGTTCAACTCTGCTTAGGAAACTGACAAGAACAGTAGCTCCTCTTCTTTCCAGTACACTGTACTTGCTCGGAGCAGACGCGAGTGCTATTTGCACTGTGTGTGGCTAAAGGAGCACAATAGATACTTCCTTACCAGAAAACAACTCTTGCTCGTAGGACCAAAAACTGCATGTGATTCAACTCCATTTTGGACTGGGAAACAAACGCTAGCTCGCCTTAAAAGAAACACACTCTGCTTTTGAGAAAAGAGTACTCTTCTACTCTACTGTGTTTCCTATGGGGTCTGAACAGTGAGCTTGCTCAGAACAAAAGAACTGTGCTTCCTACACACACGGGCCATATGTAGTTCAACTCTGCTTAGGAAACTGACAGGAACAGTAGCTCCTCTTCAGTCCAATACACTGTACTTGCTGGGAGCAGAAGCGAGTGCTATTTTCCCTGTGTATGACATTGGGAGCTCAATAGTGACTCTTCTTACCAGAAAACAACTCTTGCTTGTAGGACCAAAAACTGCATGTGATTCAACTCCATTTAGGACTCGGAAACAAACGCTAGCTCTCCTTACAAGAAACACACTCTGCTTTTGAGAAAAGAGCACGCTTCTACGCTACTGTGTTTCCTATAGGGCCAGAACAGTCAGCTTGCTCAGAACAAAAGAACTGTGCTTCCTACACACACGGGCCATATCTAGTTCAACTCTGCTTAGGAAACTGACAAGAAGAGTAGATCCTCTTCAGTCCAATACACTGTACATGCTGGGAACAGACGCCCATGCTATTTGCCCTGTGTATGACAATGGGAGCACAATAGTGACTCTTCTTACCAGAAAACAACTCTTGCTCGTAGGACCAGAAACTGCGTTGGATTCATCTCCATTTAGGACTGGGAAAAAATGCTAGCTTGCCTTACAAGAAACACACTCTGCTTTTGAGAAAAGAGCACTCTTCTACTCTACTGTGTTTCCTATGGGGTCCGAAGAGTGAGCTTGCTCAGAACAAAAGAACTGTGCTTCCTACACACACGGGCCTTATCTAGTTCAACTCTGGTTAGGAAACTGACAAGAACACTATCTCCTCTTCTGTCCAATACACTGTACTTGCTGGGAACAGACGTGAGTGCTGTTTGCACTGTATATGGCAATGGGAACACAATAGTGACTCTTCTTACCAGAAAACAACTCTTGCTCGTAGGACCAGAAACTGCATGGGATTCAACTCCGTTTCTGACTGGGAAACAAACACTAGCTAGCCTTACAAGAAACACACTCTGCTTTTGAGAAAAGAGCACTCTTCTACTCTACTGTGTTTCCTATAAGGCCAGAAGAGTGTGCTTGCTTAGAACAGAAGAACTGTGCTTCCTACACACACGGGCCATATCTAGTTCAACTCTGCTTAGGAAACTGACAAGAACAGTAGATCCTCCTCAGTTCAATACACTGTACATTCTGGGAACAGACACCCATGCTATTTGCCCTGTGTATGACAATGGGAGCGTAATTGTGACTTTTCTTACCAGAAAACAACTCTTGCTCGTAGGACCAGAAACTGCATGGGATTCAAATCCATTTAGGACTGGGAAACAAACTCTAGCTCACCCTACAAGAAACACACTCTGCTTTTGAGAAAAGAGCACTCTTCTACTCTACTGTGTCTCCTATAGGGCCAGAACAGTGAGCTTGCTCAGAACAAAAGAACTGTGCTTCCTACACACACAGGCCATATCTAGTTCAACTCTGCTTAGGAAACTGACAAGAACAGTAGCTCCTCTTCAGTCCAATACACTGTACTTGCTGGGAACAGACGCGAGTGCTATTTGCACTGTGTATGGCAAGGGAACGCAATAGTGACTCTTCTTACCAGAAAACAACTCTTGCTCGTAGGACCAGAAACTGCATGGGATTCAATTCCGTTTCTGACTGGGAAACAAACACTAGCTAGCCTTACAAGAAACACACTCTGCTTTTGAGAAAATAGCACTCTTCTACTCTACTGTGTTTACAATGGAGTCCGAACAGTGAGCTTGCTCAGAACAAAAGAACTGTGCTTACTACACACACGGGCCATATCTAGTTCAACTCTGCTTAGGAAACTGACAAGAACAGAAGCTCCTCTTCTTTCCAATACTCTGTACTTGCTGGGAGAAGACGCGAGCGCTATTTGAACTGTGTGTGGCTAAGGGAGCACATTAGTGACTTTCCTTACCAGAAAACAACCCTGCTCGTAGGAACAAAAACTGCATGTGATTCAACTCCATTTAGGACTGGGAAACAAACCCTAGCTCGCCTTACTAGAAACACACTCTGCTTTTGAGAAAAGAGCACGCTTCTACTCTACTTTGTTTCCTATAGAGCCAGAAGAGTGAGCTTGCTCAGAACAAAAGAACTGTGCTTCCTACACACACGGGCCATTTCTAGTTCAACTCTGCTTTTGAAACTGACAAGAACAGTAGATCCTCTTCAGTCCAATACATTGTACATGCTGGGAACAAACGACAGTGCTATTTGCGCTGTGTATGACAATGTGAGCATAATAGTGACTCTTCTTACCAGAAAACAACTCTTGCTCATAGGACCAGAAACTGCATGGGATTCATCTCCATTTAGGACTGGGAAACAAATGCTAGCTTGCCTTACAAGAAACACACTCTGCTTTTGAGAAAAGAGCACTCTTCTACTCTACTGTGTTTCCTATGGGGTCCGAACAGTGAGCTTGCTCAGAACAAAAGAACTGTGCTTCCTACACACACGGGCCATATCTAGATCAACTCTGGTTAGAAAACTGACAAGAACAGTATCTCCTCTTCAGTCCAATACACTGTACTTGCTGGGAACAGACGCGAGTGCTATTTGCACTGTGTATGGCAATGGGAGCGCAATAGTGACTCTTCTTACCAGAAAACATCTCTTGCTCGTAGGACCAGAAACTGCAGGGGATTCAACTCCGTTTCTGACTGGGAAACAAACACTAGCTAGCCTTACAAGAAACACACTCTGCTTTTGAGAATAGAGCACTCTTCTACTCTACTGTGTTTCCTATAAGGCCAGAACAGTGAGCTTGCTCAGAACAAAAGAACTGTGATTCCTACACACATGGGCCATATCTAGTTCAACTCTGCTTCGGAAACTGACAAGAACAGTAGCTCCTCTTCAGTCCAATACACTGTACTTGCTGGGAGCAGTCCCGAGTGCTATTTGCACTGTGTATGGCAAAGGGAGCACCATAGTGACTCTTCTTACCAGAAAACAACTCTTGCTCGTAGTACCAGAAACTGAATGTGATTCAATTCCTTTTAGGACTGGGAAACAAACGCTAGCTCGCCTTACAAGAAACACACTCTGCTTTTGAGAAAAGAGCACTCGCCTACTCTACAGTTTTTCCTATGGGGTCCGAACAGTGAGCTTGCTCAGAACAAAAAACTGTGCTTCCTACACACACGGACCATATCTAGTTCAACTCTGCTTAGGAAACTGACAAGAACAGTAGATCCTCCTCAGTTCAATACACTGTACATGCTGGGAAGAGACACCCGTGCTATTTGCCCTGTGTATGACCTTGGGATCCTAATTGTGACTCTTCTAAACAGAAAACAACTCTTGCTCGTAGGACCAGAAACTGCATGAGATTCAACTCCATTTATGACTGGGAAACGAATGCTAGCTCGCCTTACAAGAAACACACTCTGCTTTTGAGAAAAGAGCACTCTTCTACTCTACTGTGTTTCCTATAGCGCCAGAACAGTGAGCTTGCTCAGAACAAAAGAACTGTGCTTCCTACACACATGGGCCATATCTAGTTCAACTCTGCTTAGGAAACTGACAAGAACAGTAGCTCCTCTTCAGTCCAATACACTGTACTTGCCGGGAGCAGACGCGAGTGCTATTTGCACTGTGTATGGCAAAGGGAGCACCATAGTGACTTTCCTTACCAGAAAACAACTGTTGCTCATAGTACCAGAAACTGCATGGGATTCAATTCCATTAAGGACTGGGAAACAAACGCTAGCTCCCCTTTCAATAAACACACTCTGCTTTTGAGAAAAGAGCATTCTTCTACTCTACTGTGTTTCCTAAAGTGCCAAAACAGTGAGCTTGCTCAGAACAAAAGAACTGTGCTTCCTATACTCGGGCCATATCTAGTTCAACTCTGCTTAGGAAACTGACAAGAACAGTAGCTCCTCTTCAGTCCAATACACTGTACTTGCTGGGAGCAGACGCGAGCGCTGTTTGAACTGTGTGTGGCTAAGGGAGCACAATAGTGACTTTCCTTACCAGAAAACAACTCTTGCTCGTAGGACCAAAAACTGCATGTGATTCAACTCCATTTAGGACTGGGAAACAAACCCTAGCTCGCCTTACAAGAAACACACTCTGCTTTTGAGAAAAGAGCACGCTTCTTCTCTACTGTGTTTCCTATAGGGCCAGAACAGTGAGCTTGCTCAGAACAAAAGAACTGTGTTTCCTAAACACACGGGCCATATCTAGTTCAACTCTGCTCAGGAAACTGACAAGAACAGTAGACCCTCTTCAGTCCAATACATTGTACTTGCTGGGAACAGACGCCAGTGCTATTTGCACTGTGTATGGCAATTGGACCACAATTGTGACTCATCTTACCAGAAAACAACTCTTGCTCATAGGACAAAAAACTGCATGTGACTCAACTCCATTTAGGACTGGGAAACAAACTCTAGCTCGTTTTACAAGAAACACACTCTGCTTTTGAGAAAAGAGCACTCTTCTACTCTACTGTGTTTCCTATAGGGCCATAACAGTGAGCTTGCTCAGAAAAAAAGAACTGTGATTCCTACACACACGGGCCATATCTAGTTCAACTCTGCTTAGGAAACTGAGAAGAACAGTAGCTCCTCTTCAGTCCAATACACTGTACTTGCTGGGAACAGACGGGAGGGCTATTTGCACTGTGTATGGAAATGAGAGCACAATAGTGACTTTCCTTACCAGAAAACAACTCTTGCTCGTAGGACCAGAAACTGCATGTGATTCAACTCCATTTAGGAATGGAAAACAAATGCTAGCTCGCCTTACAAGAAACACACTCTGCTTTTGAGAAAAAAGCACTCTTCTACTCTACTGTGTTCCCTATGGTGTCTGAACAGTGAGCTTGCTCAGAACAAAAAAAACTGTGCTTCCTACACACACGGCCATATCTAGTTCAAGTCTGCTTAGGAACCTGACAAGAACAGTAGATCTTCTTCAGTCCAATACACTGTACTTGCTGCGAACAGACGCCAGTGCTATTTGTCCTGTGTATGGCAATGGCAGCGCAATAGTGAGTCTTCTTACCAGAAAACAACTCTTGCTCGTAGTACCAAAAACTGCATGGAATTCAACTCCATTTAGGACTGGGAAACAAACGCTAGCTCGCCTTACAAGAAACACACTCTGCTTTAGAGGAAAAGAGCACCTTCTACTCTACTGTGTTTCCTATGGGTTCCAAACAGTGAGCTTGCTCAGAACAAAAGAACTGTGCTTCCTACACACAGGGATCATATCTAGTTCAACTCTGCTTAGGAAACTGACAAGAACAGTAGCACCTATTCAGTCCAATACACTGTACTTGCTGGGAACAGACGCGAGTGCTATTTGCACTGTGTATGGCATTGGGAGCACAATGTGACTTTCCTTACCAGAAAACAACTCTTGTTCGTAGGACCAGAAACTGCATGTGATTCAACTCCATTTAGGACTGCGAAACAAACGCTAGCTTGCCTTACAAAAAACACACTCTGCTTTTGAGAAAAGAGCACTTTTCTACTCTACTGTGTTTCCTATGGGGTCCGAACAGTGAGCTTGCTCAGAACAAAAGAACTGTGCTTCCTACACACACAGCCATATCTAGTTCAATTCTGATTAGGAACCTGACAAGAGCAGTAGATCCTCTTCAGTCCAATACACTGTACTTGCTGGGAACAGACGCCAGTGCTATTTGTCCTATGTATGACAATGGCAGCGCAATAGTGACTATTCTTAACATAAAACAACTCTTGCTCATAGGACCAGAAAGTGCATGTGACTCAACTCCATTTAAGACTGGGAAACAAACTCTAGCTCGCTTTACAAGAAACACACTCTGCTTTTGAGAAAAGAGCACTCTTCTACTCTACTGTGTTTCCTATAAGGCCAAAACAGTGAGCTTGCTCAGAAAAAAAGAACTGTGCTTCCTACACACACGGGCCATATCTAGTTCAACTCTGCTTAGGAAACTGAGAAGAACAGTAGCTCCTCTTCAGTCCAATACACTGTACTTTCTGGGAACAGACGGGAGGGCTATTTGCACTGTGTATGGCAATGAGAGCGCAATAGTGACTTTCCTTACCAGAAAACAACTCTTGCTCGTAGGACCAGAAACTGCATGTGATTCAACTACATTTAGGAATGGAAAACAAACGCTAGCTCGCCTTACAAGAAACACACTCTGCTTTTGAGAAAAAAGCACTCTTCTACTCTACTGTGTTCCCTATGGGGTCCGAACAGTGAGCTTGCTCAGAACAAAAAAACTGTGCTTCCTACACACACGGCCATATCTAGTTCAAGTCTGCTTAGGAACCTGACAAGAACAGTAGATCTTGTTCAGTCCAATATACTGTACTTGCTGCGAACAGACGCCAGTGCTATTTGTCCTGTGTATGGCAATGGGAGCGCAGTAGTGACTCTTCTTACAAGAAAACAACTCTTGCTTGTAGGACCAGAAACTGCGTGTGATTCAACTCTGTTTCTGACTGGGAAACAAACACTAGCTGGCCTTACAAGAAACACACTCTGCTTTTGAGAAAATAGCACTCGCCTACTCTACTGTGTTTCCTATGTGGTCCGAACAGCGAGCTTGCTCAGAACAAAAGAACTGTGCTTCCTACACACACGGGCCATATCTAGTTCAACTCTGCTTAGGAAACTGACAAGAACAGTAGATCCTCTTCAGTCCAATACACTGTACATGCTGGGAACAGACGCCATTGCTATTTGCCATGTGTATGAAAATGGGAGCGTAATAGTGACTCTTCTTAAAAGAAAACAACTCTTGCTCATAGGACCAGAAACTGCATGGGATTCAACTCCATTCATGACTTTGAAACGAACGCTAGCTCGCCTTAAAAGAAACACACTCTGCTTTTGAGAAAAGAGCACTCTTCTACTCTACTGTGTTTCCTATGGGGTCCGAACAGTGAGCTTGCTTAGAAAAAAAGAACTGTGCTTCCTACACACACGTGTCATATCTAGTTCAACTCTGCTTAGGAAACTGACAAGAACAGTAGCTCCTCTTCTTTCCAGTACACTGTACTTGCTCGGAGCAGACGCGAGTGCTATTTGCACTGTGTGTGGCTAAAGGAGCACAATAGATACTTCCTTACCAGAAAACAACTCTTGCTCGTAGGACCAAAAACTGCATGTGATTCAACTCCATTTTGGACTGGGAAACAAACGCTAGCTCGCCTTAAAAGAAACACACTCTGCTTTTGAGAAAAGAGTACTCTTCTACTCTACTGTGTTTCCTATGGGGTCTGAACAGTGAGCTTGCTCAGAACAAAAGAACTGTGCTTCCTACACACACGGGCCATATGTAGTTCAACTCTGCTTAGGAAACTGACAGGAACAGTAGCTCCTCTTCAGTCCAATACACTGTACTTGCTGGGAGCAGAAGCGAGTGCTATTTTCCCTGTGTATGACATTGGGAGCTCAATAGTGACTCTTCTTACCAGAAAACAACTCTTGCTTGTAGGACCAAAAACTGCATGTGATTCAACTCCATTTAGGACTCGGAAACAAACGCTAGCTCTCTTTACAAGAAACACACTCTGCTTTTGAGAAAAGAGCACGCTTCTACGCTACTGTGTTTCCTATAGGGCCAGAACAGTCAGCTTGCTCAGAACAAAAGAACTGTGCTTCCTACACACACGGGCCATATCTAGTTCAACTCTGCTTAGGAAACTGACAAGAAGAGTAGATCCTCTTCAGTCCAATACACTGTACATGCTGGGAACAGACGCCCATGCTATTTGCCCTGTGTATGACAATGGGAGCACAATAGTGACTCTTCTTACCAGAAAACAACTCTTGCTCGTAGGACCAGAAACTGCGTTGGATTCATCTCCATTTAGGACTGGGAAAAAATGCTAGCTTGCCTTACAAGAAACACACTCTGCTTTTGAGAAAAGAGCACTCTTCTACTCTACTGTGTTTCCTATGGGGTCCGAAGAGTGAGCTTGCTCAGAACAAAAGAACTGTGCTTCCTACACACACGGGCCATATCTAGTTCAACTCTGGTTAGGAAACTGACAAGAACACTATCTCCTCTTCTGTCCAATACACTGTACTTGCTGGGAACAGACGTGAGTGCTGTTTGCACTGTATATGGCAATGGGAACACAATAGTGACTCTTCTTACCAGAAAACAACTCTTGCTCGTAGGACCAGAAACTGCATGGGATTCAACTCCGTTTCTGACTGGGAAACAAACACTAGCTAGCCTTACAAGAAACACACTCTGCTTTTGAGAAAAGAGCACTCTTCTACTCTACTGTGTTTCCTATAAGGCCAGAAGAGTGTGCTTGCTTAGAACAGAAGAACTGTGCTTCCTACACACACGGGCCATATCTAGTTCAACTCTGCTTAGGAAACTGACAAGAACAGTAGATTCTCTTCAGTCTAGCACACTGTACATGCTGGGAACAGATGCCAGTGCTATTTGACCTGTGTATGACAATGGGAGCGCAATAGAGACTCTTCTTACCAGAAAACAACTCTTGCTCGTAGGACCAGAAACTGCATGGGATTCAACTCCATTTAGGACTGGCAAACAAATGCTAGCTCGCCTTACAAGAAACACACTCTGCTTTTGAGAAAAGAGCACTCTTCTACTCTACTGTGTTTCCTACATGGCCAGAAAAGTGTGCTTGCTCAGAAGAAAAGAACTGTGGTTCCTACACACACGGGTCATATCTAGTTCAACTCTGCTTTGGAAACTGACAAGAAAAGTAGATCCTCTTCAGTCCAATACATTGTACATGCTGGGAACAGAGGACAGTGCTATTTGCGCGGTGAATGACAATGGGAGCGTAATAGTCACTCTTCTTAACAGAAAAAAACTCTCACTCATAGGACCAGAAACTGCATGTGATTCAACTCCATTTAGGACTGGGAAACAAACGCTAGCTCGCCTTACAAGAAACACACTCTGCTTTTGAGAAAAGAGCACTCTTCTACTCTACTGTGTTTCCTATGGGCTCGGAACCGTGAGCTTGCTCAGAAAAAAGAACTGTGCTTCCTACACACACGGGTCATATCTAGTTCCACTCTGCTTAGGAAACTGACAAGAACAGTATATCCTCTTCTTTCCAATACACTGTACTTGCTGGGAACAGACGCGAGTGCTATTTGTACTGTGTGTGGCTAAGGGAGCGCTATAGTGACTTTCCTTACCAGAAAACAACTCTTGCTCGTAGGACCAGAAACTGCATGTGATTCAACTCCATTTAAAACTGGGAAACAAACGCTAGCTTCCTTTACAAGAAACACACTCTGCTTTTGAGAAAAGAGCACTCTTCTACTCAACAGTGTTTCCTACAGGGTCAGAACAGTGAGCTTGCTCAGAACAAAAGAACTGTGTTTCCTACACAAACGGGCCACATCTAGTTCAGCTCTGCTTAGGAAACTGACAAGAACAGTAGCTCCTCTTCAGTACAATACACTGTACTTGCTGGGAGCAGACGGGAGTGCTATATGCACTGTGTATGGCAATGGGAGCGCAATAGTGACTCTTCTTACCAGAAAACAACTCTTGCTCGTAGGACCAGAAACACTGTGTGATTCAACTCTGTTTCTGACTGGGAAACAAACACTAGCTAGCCTTACAAGAAACACACTCTGCTTTTGAGAAAAGAGCACTCGCCTTCTCTACTGTGTTTCCTAAGGGGTCCGAACAGTGAGCTTGCTCAGAACAAAAGAACTGTGCTTCCTACACACACGGGCCATATCTAGTTCAACTCTGCTTAGGAAACAGACAAGAACATTAGCTCCTCTTCAGTCCAATACACTGTACATGCTGGGAACAGACGCCAGTGCTATTTCCCTGTGTATGACAATGGGAGCGTAATAGTGACTCTTCTTACCAGAAAACAACTCTTGCCTGTAGGACCAGAAACTGCATGTGATTCAACTCCATGTAGGACTGGGAAACAAACCCTAGCTCGCCTTAGAAGAAACACACTCTGCTTTTGAGAAAAGAGCAGTCTTCTACTCTACAGTGTTTCTTATAGGGCCAGAACAGTGAGCTTGCTCAGAACAAAAGAACTGTGCTTCCTACACACACGGGCAATATCTAGTTCAACTCTGCTTAGGAAATTGACAAGAAGAGTAGATCCTCTTCAGTCCAATACACTTTACATGCTGGGAACAGACGCCCGTGCTATTTGCTCTGTGTATGACAATGGGAGCACAATAGTGACACTTCTTACCAAAAAACAACTCTTGCTCGTAGGACCAGAAACTGCATGGGATTCAACTCCATTTAGGACTGGGAAACAAACGCTAGCTTGCCTTACAAGAAACACACTCTGCTTTTGAGAAAAGAGCACTCTTCTACTCTACTGTGTTTCCTATGGGGTCCGAACAGTGAGCTTGCTCAGAACAAAAGAACTGTGCTTCCTACACACACGGGCCATATCTAGTTCAACTCTGCATAGGAAACTGACAAGAACAGTAGCTCCTCTTCTGTCTAATACAATGTACTTGCTGGGAGCAGACGCGAGAGCTATTTGCACTGTGTATGACAAAGGGAGCTGAATAGTGACTCTTCCCACCAGAAAACAACTCTTGCCTGTAGGACCAGAAACTGCATGTGATTCAACTCCATTTAGGACTGGGAAACAAACCATAGCTCGCCTTAGAAGAAACACACTCTGCTTTTGAGAAAAGAGCACTCTTCTACTCTACTGTGTTTCCTACAGGGCCAGAAAAGTGTGCTTGCTCAGAACAAAAGAACTATGCTTCCTACACACACGGGCCATATCTAGTTCAACTCTGTTTAGGAAACTGACAAGAAGAGTAGATCCTCTTCAGTCCAATACACTTTACATGCTGGGAACAGACGCCCGTGCTATTTGCCCTGTGTATGACAATGGGAGCACAATAGTGACTCTTCCTACCAGAAAACAACTCTTGCTCGTAGGACCAGAAACTGCATGGGATTCAACTCCATTTAGGACTGGGAAAAAACGCTAGCTTGCCTTACAAGAAACACACTATGCTTTTGAGAAAAGAGCACTCTTCTACTCTACTGTGTTTCCAATGGGGTCCAAAAAGTGAGCTTGCTCAGAACAAAAGAACTGTGCTTCCTACACACATGGGCCATATCTAGTTCAAATCTGCTTAGGAAACTGACAAGAACAGTAGCTCCTCTTCAGTCCAATACACTGTACTTGCTAGGAGCAGACGCGAGTGCTATTTGCACTGTGTATGGCAATGGGAGCGAAATAGTGACTCTTCTTACCAGAAAACAACTCTTGCTCGTAGGACCAAAAACTGCCTGTGAGTCAACTCCATTTAGGACTGTGAAACAAACGCGAGCTCACCTTACAAGAAATACACTCTGCTTTAGAGTAAACAGCACTCTTCTACTTTACTGTGTTTCCTATAGGGCCAGAACAGTGAGCTTGCTCAGAACATAAGAACTGTGCTTCCTACACACACGGGCCATATCTAGTTCAACTCTGCTTAGGAAACTGACACGAACAGTAGATCCTCTTCAGTCCAATACACTGTACTTGCTGGGAACAGACGCGAGTGCTATTTGCACTGTGTATGGCAATGAGAGCACAATAGTGACTTTCCTTACCAGAACACAACTCTTGCTCATAGGACCACAAACTGCATGTTATTCAACACCATTTAGGACTGGGAAACAAATGCTAGCTCGCCTTACAAGAAACACACTCTGCTTTTGAGTAAAGAGCACTCTTCTACTCTACTGTGTTTCCTATGGTGTCCGAACAGTGAGCTTGCTCAGAAAAAAAGAACTGTGCTTCCTACACACACGGGCCATATCTAGTTCAACTCTGCTTAGGAAACTGACAAGAACAGTATCTCCTCTTCAGTCCAATACACTGTACTTGCTGGGAGCAGACACGAGTGCTATTTGCACTGTGTATGGCAACGGGAGCGCAATAGTGACTCTTCTTACCAGAAAACAACTTTTGCTCGTAGGACCAGAAACTGCATGGTATTCAACTTCGTTTCTGACTGGGAAACAAACACTAGCTAGCCTTACAAGAAACACACTCTTCTTTTGAGAAAAGAGCACTCTTCTACTCTACTGTGTTTCCTATAGGGCCAGAACATTGAGCTTTCTCAGAACAAAAGAACTGTGCTTCCTACACACACGGGCCATATCTAGTTCAACTCTGCATAGAAAACTGACAAGAACAGTAGCTCCTCTTCTTTCTAATACAATGTACTTGCTGGGAGCAGACGCAAGAGCTATTTGCAATGTGTATGACAATGGGAGCTCAATAGTGACTCTTCCCACCAGAAAACAACTCTTGCCTGTAGGTCCAGAAACTGCATGTGATTCAACTCCATTTAGGACTGGGAAACAAACCATAGCTCGCCTTAGAAGAAACACACTCTGCTTTTGAGAAAAGAGCACTCTTCTACTCTACTGTGTTTCTTATAGGGCCAGAACAGTGAGCTTGCTCAGAACAAAAGAACTGTGCTTCCTACACACACGGGCCATATCTAGTTCAACTCTGCTTAGGAAACTGACAAGAAGAGTAGATCCTCTTCAGTCCAATACACTTTACATGCAGGGAACAGACGCCCGTGCTATTTGCCCTGTGTATGACAATGGGAGCACAATAGTGACTCTTCTTACCAGAAAACAACTCTTGCTCATAGGACCAGAAACTGCATGGGATTCAACTCCATTTAGGACTGGGAAAAAACGCTAGCTTGCCTTGCAAGAAACACACTCTGCTTTTGAGAAAAGAGCACTCTTCTATTCTACTGTGTTTCCTATGGGGTCCGAACAGTGATCTTGCTCAGAACAAAAGAACTGTGCTTCCTACACACATGAGCCATATCTAGTTCAAATCTGCTTCGGAAACTGACAAGAACAGTAGCTCCTCTTCAGTCCAATACACTGTACTTGCTGGGAGCAGACGCGAGTGCTATTTGCCCTGTGTATGGCAATGGGAGCACCATAGTGACTTTCCTTACCAGAAAACAACTCTTGCTCGTAGTACCAGAAACTGCATGTTATTCAATTCCATTTAGGACTGGGAAACAAACGCTAGCTCGCCTTACAAGAAACACACTCTGCTTTTGAGAAAAGAGCACTCTTCTGCTCTACTGTGTTTCCTAAAGGGCCAGAACAGTGTGCTTGCTCAGAACAAAAGAACTGTGCTTCCTACACACACTGGCCATATCTAGTTCAACTCTGTTTAGGAAACTGACAAGAACAGTAGCTCCTCTACTGTACAATACACTGTACTTGCTGGGAAAAGACGCGAGTGCTATTTGCACTGTGTATGGAAATGGGAGCGCAATAGTGACTCTTTTTACCAGAAAACAACTCTTGCTCGTAGGACGAGAAACTGCATGTGATTCAACTCCATTTAGGACTGGCAAACAAACACTAGCTCGCCTTACAAGAAACACACTGTGATTTTGAGAAGAGAGCACTCTTCTACTCTACTGTGTTTCCTATAGGGCCAGAACTGTGAGCTTGCTCAGAACAAAAGAACTGTGCTTCCTATACACACGGGCCATATCTAGTTCAACTCTGCTTAGGAAACTGACAAGAACAGTAGATCCTCTTCAGTCTAACACATTGTACATGCTGGGAACAGATGCCAGTGCTATTTGCCCTGTGTATGGCAATGGGAGTGCAATAGTGACTCTTCTTACCAGAAAACAACTCTTGCTCGTAGGACCAGAAACTGCATGGGATTCACTCCATTTAGGACTGGGAAACAAACGCTAGCTCGCCTTACAAGAAACACACTCTACTTTTGAGAAAAGAGCACTCTTCTACTCTACTGTGTTTCCTATGTGCTCGGAACCCTGAGCTTGCTCAGAAAAAAGAACTGTGCTTCCTACACACACGGGTCATATCTAGTTCCACTCTGCTTAGAAAAATGACAAGAACAGTATATCCTCTTCTTTCCAATACACTGTACTTGCTGGGAACAGACGCGAGGGCTATTTGCACTGTGTGTGGCTAAGGGAGCGCAATAGTGACTTTCCTTACCAGAAAAAAACTCTTGCTCGTAGGACCAGAAACTGCATGTGATTCAACTCCATTTAAAACTGGGAAACAAACGCTAGCTTCCTTTACAAGAAACACACTCTCCTTTTGAGAAAAGAGCACTTTTCTACTCTACAGTGTTTCCTATAGGGTCAGAACAGTGAGCTTGCTCAGAACAAAAGAACTGTGTTTCCTACACAAACAGGCCACTTCTAGTTCAACTCTGCTACGGAAACTGACAAGAACAGTAGCTCCTCTTCAGTCCAATACACTGTACTTGCTGGGAGCAGACGCGAGTGCTATTTGCACTGTGTATGGCAATGGGAGCGCAATAGTGACTCTTCTTACCAGAAAACAACTCTTGCTCGTAGTACCAGAAACTGCGTGTGATTCAACTCTGTTTCTGACTGGTAAACAAACACTAGCTAGCCTTACAAGAAACACACTCTGCTTTTGAGAAACGAGCACTCGCCTACTCTACTGTGTTTCCTATGGGGTCTGAATAGTGAGTTGCTCAGAACAAAAGAACTATACTTCCTACACACATGGGCCATATCTAGTTCAACTCTGCTTCGGAAACTGACAAGAACAGTAGCTCCTCTTCAGTCCAAAACACTGTACTTGCTGGGAGCAGACGCGAGTGCTATTTGCACTGTGTATGGCAAAGGGAGCACCATAGTGACTTTCCTTACCTGAAAACAACTCTTGCTCGTAGGACCAGAAACTGCATGTGATTCAATTCCATGTAGGACTGGGAAACAAACGCTAGCTCCCCTTACAAGAAACACACTCTCCTTTTGAGAAAAGAGCATTCTTCTACTCTACTGTGTTTCCTAAAGGGCCAGAAGAGTGAGCTTGCTCAGAACAAAAGAACTGTGCTTCCTACACACGGGCCATATCTAGTTCAACTCTGCTTAGGAAACTGACAAGAACAGTAGCTCCTCTTCAGTCCAATACACTGTACTTGATAGGAGCAGACGTGAGTGCTATTTGCACTGTGTATGGCAATGAGAGCGCAATAGTGACGCTTCTTACCAGAAAACAACTCTTGCTCGTAGGACCAGAAACTGCATGGGATTCAACTTCATTTCTCACTGGGAAACAAACACTAGCTAGCCTTACAAGAAACACACTCTGCTTTTGAGAAAAGAGCACTCTTCTACTCTACAGTGTTTCCTACAGGGTCAGAACAGTGAGCTTGCTCAGAACAAAAGAACTGTGTTTCCTACACAAACGGGCCACATCTAGTTCAACTCTGCTTAGGAAACTGACAAGAACAGTAGCTCCTCTTCAGTCCAATACACTGTACTTGCTGGCAGCAGACGCGAGTGCTATTTGCACTGTGTATGGCAATGGGAGCACAATAGTGACCCTTCTTACCAGAAAACAACTCTTGCTCGTAGGACCAGAAACTGCGTGTGATTCAACTCTGTTTCTGACTGGGAAACAAACACTAGCTAGCCTTACAAGAAACACAGTCTGCTTTTGAGAAAAGAGCACTCGCCTACTCTACTGTGTTTCCTAAGGGGTCCGAACAGTGAGCTTGCTCAGAACAAAAGAACTGTGCTTCCTACACACATGGGACATATCTAGTTCAACTCTGCTTCGGATACTGACAAGAACAGTAGCTCCTCTTCAGTCCAATACACTGTACTTGCTGGGAGCAGACCCGAGTGCTATTTGCACTGTGTATGGCAAAGGGAGCACCATAGTGACTTTCCTTACCAGAAAACAACTCACGCTAGTAGGACCAGAAACTGCATGTGATTCAATTCCATTTAGGACTGGGAAACAAACGCTAGCTCGCCTTAAAAGAAACACACTCTGCTTTTGAGAAAAGAGCACTCTTCTGCTCTACTGTGTTTCCTAAAGGGCCAGAACAGTGAGCTTGCTCAAAACAAAAGAACTGTGCTTCCTACACACGGGCCATATCTAGTTCAACTCTGCTTAGGAAACTGACAAGAACAGTAGCTCCTCTTCAGTCCAATACACTGTACTTGCTAGGAGCAGACGCGAGTGCTATTTGCACTGTGTATGGCAATGGGAGCGCAATAGTGACTCTTCTTACCAGAAAACAACTCTTGCTCGTAGGACCAAAAACTGCCTGTGAGTCAACTCCATTTAGGACTGTGAAACAAACGCGAGCTCACCTTTCAAGAAATACACTCTGCTTTAGAGAAAAGAGCACTCTTCTACTTTACTGTGTTTCCTATAGGGCCAGAACAGTGAGCTTGCTCAGAACATATGAACTGTGCTTCCTACACACACGGGCCATATCTAGTTCAACTCTGCTTAGGAAACTGACACGAACAGTAGATCCTCTTCAGTCCAATACACTGTACTTGCTGGGAACAGACGCGAGTGCTATTTGCACTGTGTATGGCAATGAGAGCACAATAGTGACTTTCCTTACCAGAACACAACTCTTGCTCATAGGACCACAAACTGCATGATATTCAACACCATTTAGGACTGGGAAACAAATGCTAGCTCGCCTTACAAGAAACACACTCTGCTTTTGAGAAAAGAGCACTCTTCTACTCTACTGTGTTTCCTATGGTGTCCGAACAGTGAGCTTGCTCAGAAAAAAAGAACTGTGCTTCCTACACACACGGGCCATATCTAGTTCAACTCTGCTTAGGAAACTGACAAGAACAGTATCTCCTGTTCAGTCCAATAAAGTACTTGCTGGGAGCAGACACGAGTGCTATTTGCACTGTGTATGGCAATGGGAGCGCAATAGTGACTCTTCTTACCAGAAAACAATTTTTGCTCGTAGGACCAGAAACTGCATGGGATTCAACTTCGTTTCTGACTGGGAAACAAACACTAGCTAGCCTTACAAGAAACACACTCTTCTTTTGAGAAAAGAGCACTCTTCTACTGTAGTGTGTTTCCTATAGGGCCAGAACAGTGAGCTTGCTCAGAAAAATAGAACTGTGCTTCCTGCACACACGGACCATATCTAGTACAACTCTTCCTAGGAAACTGACAAGAACAGTAGCTCCTCTTCAGTCCAATTCACTGTACGTGCTGGGAACAGACGCGAGTGCTATTTGCACTGTGTATGGCAAAGGGAGCACAATAGTGACTTTCCTTACCAGAAAAAAACTCTTGCTCGTAGTACCAGAAACTGCATGTGATTCAAATCCATTTAGGACTGGGAAACAAACTCTAGCTCACCCTACAAGAAACACACTCTGCTTTTGAGAAAAGAGCACTCTTCTACTCTACTGTGTTTCCTATAGGGCCAGAACAGTGAGCTTGCTCAGAACAAAAGAACTGTGCTTCCTACACACACGGGCCATATCTAGTTCAACTCTGCTTAGAAAACTGACAAGAACAGTAGCTCCTCTTCAGTCCAATACACTGTACTTGCTGGGAACAGACGCGAGTGCTATTTGCACTGTGTATGGCAAGGGAACGCAATAGTGACTCTTCTTACCAGAAAACAACTCTTGCTTGCAGGACCAGAAACTGCGTGGGATTCAACTCCGTTTCTGACTGGGAAACAAACACTAGCTAGCCCTACAAGAAACACACTCTCCTTTTGAGAAAAGAGCACTCTTCTACTCTACTGTGTTTCCAATGGAGTCTGAACAGTGAGCTTGCTCAGAACAAAAGAACTGTGCTTAAAACACACGCGTCATATCTAGTTCAACTCTGCTTAGGAAACTGACAAGAACAGAAGCTCCTCTTCTTTCCAATGCACTGTACTTGCTGGAAGCAGACGCGAGAGCTATTTGCACTGTATATGACATTGGGAGCTCAATAGTGACTCTTCTTACCAGAAAACAACTCTTGCTCGTAGGACCCGAAACTGCATGGGATTCAACTTCGTTTCTGACTGGGAAACAAACACTAGCTAGCCTTACAAGAAACACACTCTGCTTTTAAGAAAAGAGCACTCTTCTACTCTACTGTGTTTCCTATAGGGCCAGAACAGTGAGCTTGCTCAGAACAATAGAACTGTGCTTCCTACACACACGGACCATATCTAGTTCAACTCTTCTTAGGAAACACACAAGAACATTAGCTCCTCTTCAGTCCAATACACTGTACGTGCTGGGAATAGACGCGAGTGCTATTTGCACTGTGTATGGCAAAGGGAGCACAATAGTGACTTTCCTTACCAGAAAACAACTCTGGCTCGTACTACCAGAAACTGCATGTGATTCAAATCCATTTACGACTGGGAAACAAACTCTAGCTCACCCTAAAAGAAACACACTCTGCTTTTGAGAAAAGAGCACTTCTACTCTACTGTGTTTCCTATAGGGCCAGAACAGTGAGCTTGCTCAGAACAAAAGAACTGTGCTTCCTACACACACGGGCCATATCTAGTTCAACTCTGCTTAGAAAACTGACAAGAACAGTAGCTCCTCTTCAGTCCAATACACTGTACGTGCTGGGAATAGACGCGAGTGCTATTTGCACTGTGTATGGCAAAGGGAGCACAATAGTGACTTTCCTTACCAGAAAACAACTCTGGCTCGTACTACCAGAAACTGCATGTGATTCAAATCCATTTAGGACTGGGAAACAAACTCTAGCTCACCCTAAAAGAAACACACTCTGCTTTTGAGAAAAGAGCACTTCTACTCTACTGTGTTTCCTATAGGGCCAGAACAGTGAGCTTGCTCAGAACAAAAGAACTGTGCTTCCTACACACACGGGCCATATCTAGTTCAACTCTGCTTAGAAAACTGACAAGAACAGTAGCTCCTCTTCAGTCCAATACACTGTACTTGCTGGGAGCAGACGCGAGCGCTGTTTGAACTGTGTGTGGCTAAGGGAGCACAATAGTGACTTTCCTTACCAGAAAACAACTCTTGCTCTTAGGACCAAAAACTGCATGTGATTCAACTCCATTTAGGACTGGGAAACAAACCCTAGCTGGCCTTACAAGAAACACACTCTGCTTTTGAGAAAAGAGCACGCTTCTTCTCTACTGTGTTTCCTATAGGGCCAGAACAGTGAGCTTGCTCAGAACAAAAGAACTGTGTTTCCTAAACACACGGGCCATATCTAGTTCAACTCTGCTCAGGAAACTGACAAGAACAGTAGACCCTCTTCAGTCCAATACATTGTACTTGCTGGGAACAGACGCCGGTGCTATTTGCACTGTGTATGGCAATTGGACCACAATAGTGACTCATCTTACCAGAAAACAACTCTTGCTCATAGGACAAAAAACTGCATGTGACTCAACTCCATTTAGGACTGGGAAACAAACTCTAGCTCGTTTTACAAGAAACACACTCTGCTTTTGAGAAAAGAGCACTCTTCTACTCTACTGTGTTTCCTATAGGGCCATAACAGTGAGCTTGCTCAGAAAAAAAGAACTGTGATTCCTACACACACGGGCCATATCTAGTTCAACTCTGCTTAGGAAACTGAGAAGAACAGTAGCTCCTCTTCAGTCCAATACACTGTACTTGCTGGGAACAGACGGGAGGGCTATTTGCACTGTGTATGGAAATGAGAGCACAATAGTGACTTTCCTTACCAGAAAACAACTCTTGCTCGTAGGACCAGAAACTGCATGTGATTCAACTCCATTTAGGAATGGAAAACAAATGCTAGCTCGCCTTACAAGAAACACACTCTGCTTTTGAGAAAAAAGCACTCTTCTACTCTACTGTGTTCCCTATGGTGTCCGAACAGTGAGCTTGCTCAGAACAAAAAAAACTGTGCTTCCTACACACACGGCCATATCTAGTTCAAGTCTGCTTAGGAACCTGACAAGAACAGTAGATCTTCTTCAGTCCAATACACTGTACTTGCTGCGAACAGACGCCAGTGCTATTTGTCCTGTGTATGGCAATGGCAGCGCAATAGTGAGTCTTCTTACCAGAAAACAACTCTTGCTCGTAGTACCAAAAACTGCATGGAATTCAACTCCATTTAGGACTGGGAAACAAACGCTAGCTCGCCTTACAAGAAACACACTCTGCTTTAGAGAAAAGAGCACTCTTCTACTCTACTGTGTTTCCTATGGGTTCCAAACAGTGAGCTTGCTCAGAACAAAAGAACTGTGCTTCCTACACACAGGGATCATATCTAGTTCAACTCTGCTTAGGAAACTGACAAGAACAGTAGCACCTATTCAGTCCAATACACTGTACTTGCTGGGAACAGACGCGAGTGCTATTTGCACTGTGTATGGCATTGGGAGCACAATGTGACTTTCCTTACCAGAAAACAACTCTTGTTCGTAGGACCAGAAACTGCATGTGATTCAAATCCATTTAGGACTGCGAAACAAACGCTAGCTTGCCTTACAAAAAACACACTCTGCTTTTGAGAAAAGAGCACTTTTCTACTCTACTGTGTTTCCTATGGGGTCCGAACAGTGAGCTTGCTCAGAACAAAAGAACTGTGCTTCCTACACACACAGCCATATCTAGTTCAATTCTGATTAGGAACCTGACAAGAGCAGTAGATCCTCTTCAGTCCAATACACTGTACTTGCTGGGAACAGACGCCAGTGCTATTTGTCCTATGTATGACAATGGCAGCGCAATAGTGACTATTCTTAACATAAAACAACTCTTGCTCATAGGACCAGAAAGTGCATGTGACTCAACTCCATTTAAGACTGGGAAACAAACTCTAGCTCGCTTTACAAGAAACACACTCTGCTTTTGAGAAAAGAGCACTCTTCTACTCTACTGTGTTTCCTATAGGGCCAAAACAGTGAGCTTGCTCAGAAAAAAAGAACTGTGCTTCCTACACACACGGGCCATATCTAGTTCAACTCTGCTTAGGAAACTGAGAAGAACAGTAGCTCCTCTTCAGTCCAATACACTGTACTTTCTGGGAACAGACGGGAGGGCTATTTGCACTGTGTATGGCAATGAGAGCGCAATAGTGACTTTCCTTACCAGAAAACAACTCTTGCTCGTAGGACCAGAAACTGCATGTGATTCAACTACATTTAGGAATGGAAAACAAACGCTAGCTCGCCTTACAAGAAACACACTCTGCTTTTGAGAAAAAAGCACTCTTCTACTCTACTGTGTTCCCTATGGGGTCCGAACAGTGAGCTTGCTCAGAACAAAAAAACTGTGCTTCCTACACACACGGCCATATCTAGTTCAAGTCTGCTTAGGAACCTGACAAGAACAGTAGATCTTGTTCAGTCCAATATACTGTACTTGCTGCGAACAGACGCCAGTGCTATTTGTCCTGTGTATGGCAATGGGAGCGCAGTAGTGACTCTTCTTACAAGAAAACAACTCTTGCTTGTAGGACCAGAAACTGCGTGTGATTCAACTCTGTTTCTGACTGGGAAACAAACACTAGCTGGCCTTACAAGAAACACACTCTGCTTTTGAGAAAATAGCACTCGCCTACTCTACTGTGTTTCCTATGTGGTCCGAACAGCGAGCTTGCTCAGAACAAAAGAACTGTGCTTCCTACACACACGGGCCATATCTAGTTCAACTCTGCTTAGGAAACTGACAAGAACAGTAGATCCTCTTCAGTCCAATACACTGTACATGCTGGGAACAGACGCCATTGCTATTTGCCATGTGTATGAAAATGGGAGCGTAATAGTGACTCTTCTTAAAAGAAAACAACTCTTGCTCATAGGACCAGAAACTGCATGGGATTCAACTCCATTCATGACTTTGAAACGAACGCTAGCTCGCCTTAAAAGAAACACACTCTGCTTTTGAGAAAAGAGCACTCTTCTACTCTACTGTGTTTCCTATGGGGTCCGAACAGTGAGCTTGCTTAGAAAAAAAGAACTGTGCTTCCTACACACACGTGTCATATCTAGTTCAACTCTGCTTAGGAAACTGACAAGAACAGTAGCTCCTCTTCTTTCCAGTACACTGTACTTGCTCGGAGCAGACGCGAGTGCTATTTGCACTGTGTGTGGCTAAAGGAGCACAATAGATACTTCCTTACCAGAAAACAACTCTTGCTCGTAGGACCAAAAACTGCATGTGATTCAACTCCATTTTGGACTGGGAAACAAACGCTAGCTCGCCTTTAAAGAAACACAATCTGCTTTTGAGAAAAGAGTACTCTTCTACTCTACTGTGTTTCCTATGGGGTCTGAACAGTGAGCTTGCTCAGAACAAAAGAACTGTGCTTCCTACACACACGGGCCATATGTAGTTCAACTCTGCTTAGGAAACTGACAGGAACAGTAGCTCCTCTTCAGTCCAATACACTGTACTTGCTGGGAGCAGAAGCGAGTGCTATTTTCCCTGTGTATGACATTGGGAGCTCAATAGTGACTCTTCTTACCAGAAAACAACTCTTGCTTGTAGGACCAAAAACTGCATGTGATTCAACTCCATTTAGGACTCGGAAACAAACGCTAGCTCTCCTTACAAGAAACACACTCTGCTTTTGAGAAAAGAGCACGCTTCTACGCTACTGTGTTTCCTATAGGGCCAGAACAGTCAGCTTGCTCAGAACAAAAGAACTGTGCTTCCTACACACACGGGCCATATCTAGTTCAACTCTGCTTAGGAAACTGACAAGAAGAGTAGATCCTCTTCAGTCCAATACACTGTACATGCTGGGAACAGACGCCCATGCTATTTGCCCTGTGTATGACAATGGGAGCACAATAGTGACTCTTCTTACCAGAAAACAACTCTTGCTCGTAGGACCAGAAACTGCGTTGGATTCATCTCCATTTAGGACTGGGAAAAAATGCTAGCTTGCCTTACAAGAAACACACTCTGCTTTTGAGAAAAGAGCACTCTTCTACTCTACTGTGTTTCCTATGGGGTCCGAAGAGTGAGCTTGCTCAGAACAAAAGAACTGTGCTTCCTACACACACGGGCCATATCTAGTTCAACTCTGGTTAGGAAACTGACAAGAACACTATCTCCTCTTCTGTCCAATACACTGTACTTGCTGGGAACAGACGTGAGTGCTGTTTGCACTGTATATGGCAATGGGAACACAATAGTGACTCTTCTTACCAGAAAACAACTCTTGCTCGTAGGACCAGAAACTGCATGGGATTCAACTCCGTTTCTGACTGGGAAACAAACACTAGCTAGCCTTACAAGAAACACACTCTGCTTTTGAGAAAAGAGCACTCTTCTACTCTACTGTGTTTCCTATAAGGCCAGAAGAGTGTGCTTGCTTAGAACAGAAGAACTGTGCTTCCTACACACACGGGCCATATCTAGTTCAACTCTGCTTAGGAAACTGACAAGAACAGTAGATCCTCCTCAGTTCAATACACTGTACATGCTGGGAACAGACACCCATGCTATTTGCCCTGTGTATGACAATGGGAGCGTAATTGTGACTTTTCTTACCAGAAAACAACTCTTGCTCATAGGACCAGAAACTGCATGGGATTCAAATCCATTTAGGACTGGGAAACAAACTCTAGCTCACCCTACAAGAAACACACTCTGCTTTTGAGAAAAGAGCACTCTTCTACTCTACTGTGTTTCCTATAGGGCCAGAACAGTGAGCTTGCTCAGAACAAAAGAACTGTGCTTCCTACACACACAGGCCATATCTAGTTCAACTCTGCTTAGGAAACTGACAAGAACAGTAGCTCCTCTTCAGTCCAATACACTGTACTTGCTGGGAACAGACGCGAGTGCTATTTGCACTGTGTATGGCAAGGGAACGCAATAGTGACTCTTCTTACCAGAAAACAACTCTTGCTCGTAGGACCAGAAACTGCATGGGATTCAATTCCGTTTCTGACTGGGAAACAAACACTAGCTAGCCTTACAAGAAACACACTCTGCTTTTGAGAAAAGAGCACTCTTCTACTCTACCGTGTTTACAATGGAGTCCGAACAGTGAGCTTGCTCAGAACAAAAGAACTGTGCTTACTACACACACGGGCCATATCTAGTTCAACTCTGCTTAGGAAACTGACAAGAACAGAAGCTCCTCTTCTTTCCAATACTCTGTACTTGCTGGGAGAAGACGCGAGCACTATTTGAACTGTGTGTGGCTAAGGGAGCACAATAGTGACTTTCCTTACCAGAAAACAACCCTGCTCGTAGGAACAAAAACTGCATGTGATTCAACTCCATTTAGGACTGGGAAACAAACCCTAGCTCGCCTTACTAGAAACACACTCTGCTTTTGAGAAAAGAGCATGCATCTACTCTACTTTGTTTCCTATAGAGCCAGAAGAGTGAGCTTGCTCAGAACAAAAGAACTGTGCTTCCTACACACACGGGCCATTTCTAGTTCAACTCTGCTTTTGAAACTGACAAGAACAGTAGATCCTCTTCAGTCCAATACATTGTACATGCTGGGAACAAACGACAGTGCTATTTGCGCTGTGTATGACAATGTGAGCATAATAGTGACTCTTCTTACCAGAAAACAACTCTTGCTCATAGGACCAGAAACTGCATGGGATTCATCTCCATTTAGGAATGGGAAACAAATGCTAGCTTGCCTTACAAGAAACACACTCTGCTTTTGAGAAAAGAGCACTCTTCTACTCTACTGTGTTTCCTATGGGGTCCGAACAGTGAGCTTGCTCAGAACAAAAGAACTGTGCTTCCTACACACACGGGCCATATCTAGATCAACTCTGGTTAGAAAACTGACAAGAACAGTATCTCCTCTTCAGTCCAATACACTGTACTTGCTGGGAACAGACGCGAGTGCTATTTGCACTGTGTATGGCAATGGGAGCGCAATAGTGACTCTTCTTACCAGAAAACAACTCTTGCTCGTAGGACCAGAAACTGCAGGGGATTCAACTCCGTTTCTGACTGGGAAACAAACACTAGCTAGCCTTACAAGAAACACACTCTGCTTTTGAGAATAGAGCACTCTTCTACTCTACTGTGTTTCCTATAAGGCCAGAACAGTGAGCTTGCTCAGAACAAAAGAACTGTGATTCCTACACACATGGGCCATATCTAGTTCAACTCTGCTTCGGAAACTGACAAGAACAGTAGCTCCTCTTCAGTCCAATACACTGTACTTGCTGGGAGCAGTCCCGAGTGCTATTTGCACTGTGTATGGCAAAGGGAGCACCATAGTGACTCTTCTTACCAGAAAACAACTCTTGCTCGTAGTACCAGAAACTGAATGTGATTCAATTCCTTTTAGGACTGGGAAACAAACGCTAGCTCGCCTTACAAGAAACACACTCTGCTTTTGAGAAAAGAGCACTCGCCTACTCTACAGTTTTTCCTATGGGGTCCGAACAGTGAGCTTGCTCAGAACAAAAAACTGTGCTTCCTACACACACGGACCATATCTAGTTCAACTCTGCTTAGGAAACTGACAAGAACAGTAGATCCTCCTCAGTTCAATACACTGTACATGCTGGGAACAGACACCCGTGCTATTTGCCCTGTGTATGACCTTGGGATCGTAATTGTGACTCTTCTAAACAGAAAACAACTCTTGCTCGTAGGACCAGAAACTGCATGAGATTCAACTCCATTTATGACTGGGAAACGAATGCTAGCTCGCCTTACAAGAAACACACTCTGCTTTTGAGAAAAGAGCACTCTTCTACTCTACTGTGTTTCCTATAGCGCCAGAACAGTGAGCTTGCTCAGAACAAAAGAACTGTGCTTCCTATACTCGGGCCATATCTAGTTCAACTCTGCTTAGGAAACTGACAAGAACAGTAGCTCCGCTTCAGTCCAATACACTGTACTTGCTAGGAGCAGACGCGAGTGCTATTTGCACTGTGTATGGCAATGGGAGCGCAATAGTGACTCTTCTTACTAGAAAACAACTCTTGCTCGTAGGACCAGAAACTGCATGGGATTCAACTTCATTTCTCACTGGGAAACAAACACTAGCTAACCTTACAAGAAACACACTCTGCTTTTGAGAAAAGAGCACTCTTCTACTCTACTGTGTTTCATTTAGGGACAGAACAGTGAGCTTGCTCAGAACAAAAGAACTGTGCTTCCTATACACACGGGCCATATCTAGTTCAACTCTGCTTAGGAAACTGACAAGAACAGTAGATTCTCTTCAGTCTAGCACACTGTACATGCTGGGAACAGATGCCAGTGCTATTTGACCTGTGTATGACAATGGGAGCGCAATAGAGACTCTTCTTACAAGAAAACAACTCTTGCTCGTAGGACCAGAAACTGCATGGGATTCAACTCCATTTAGGACTGGGAAACAAACGCTAGCTCGCCTTACAAGAAACACACTCTGCTTTTGAGAAAAGAGCACTCTTCTACTCTACTGTGTTTCCTATGGGCTCGGAACCGTGAGCTTGCTCAGAAAAAAGAACTGTGCTTCCTACACACACGGGTCATATCTAGTTCCACTCTGTTTAGGAAACTGACAAGAACAGTATATCCTCTTCTTTCCAATACACTGTACTTGCTGGGAACAGACGCGAGTGCTATTTGTACTGTGTGTGGCTAAGGGAGCGCTATAGTGACTTTCCTTACCAGAAAACAACTCTTGCTCGTAGGACCAGAAACTGCATGTGATTCAACTCCATTTAAAACTGGGAAACAAACGCTAGCTTCCTTTACAAGAAACACACTCTGCTTTTGAGAAAAGAGCACTCTTCTACTCAACAGTGTTTCCTACAGGGTCAGAACAGTGAGCTTGCTCAGAACAAAAGAACTGTGTTTCCTACACAAACGGGCCACATCTAGTTCAGCTCTGCTTAGGAAACTGACAAGAACAGTAGCTCCTCTTCAGTACAATACACTGTACTTGCTGGGAGCAGACGGGAGTGCTATATGCACTGTGTATGGCAATGGGAGCGCAATAGTGACTCTTCTTACCAGAAAACAACTCTTGCTCGTAGGACCAGAAACACTGTGTGATTCAACTCTGTTTCTGACTGGGAAACAAACACTAGCTAGCCTTACAAGAAACACACTCTGCTTTTGAGAAAAGAGCACTCGCCTTCTCTACTGTGTTTCCTAAGGGGTCCGAACAGTGAGCTTGCTCAGAACAAAAGAACTGTGCTTCCTACACACACGGGCCATATCTAGTTCAACTCTGCTTAGGAAACAGACAAGAACATTAGCTCCTCTTCAGTCCAATACACTGTACATGCTGGGAACAGACGCCAGTGCTATTTCCCTGTGTATGACAATGGGAGCAAAATAGTGACTCTTCTTACCAGAAAACAACTCTTGCCTGTAGGACCAGAAACTGCATGTGATTCAACTCCATGTAGGACTGGGAAACAAACCCTAGCTCGCCTTACAAGAAACACACTCTGCTTTTGAGAAAAGAGCAGTCTTCTACTCTACAGTGTTTCTTATAGGGCCAGAACAGTGAGCTTGCTCAGAACAAAAGAACTGTGCTTCCTACACACACGGGCAATATCTAGTTCAACTCTGCTTAGGAAATTGACAAGAAGAGTAGATCCTCTTCAGTCCAATACACTTTACATGCTGGGAACAGACGCCCGTGCTATTTGCTCTGTGTATGACAATGGGAGCACAATAGTGACACTTCTTACCAAAAAACAACTCTTGCTCGTAGGACCAGAAACTGCATGGGATTCAACTCCATTTAAGACTGGGAAACAAACGCTAGCTTGCCTTACAAGAAACACACTCTGCTTTTGAGAAAAGAGCACTCTTCTACTCTACTGTGTTTCCTATGGGGTCCGAACAGTGAGCTTGCTCAGAACAAAAGAACTGTGCTTCCTACACACACGGGCCATATCTAGTTCAACTCTGCATAGGAAACTGACAAGAACAGTAGCTCCTCTTCTGTCTAATACAATGTACTTGCTGGGAGCAGACGCGAGAGCTATTTGCACTGTGTATGACAAAGGGAGCTGAATAGTGACTCTTCCCACCAGAAAACAACTCTTGCCTGTAGGACCAGAAACTGCATGTGATTCAACTCCATTTAGGACTGGGAAACAAACCATAGCTCGCCTTAGAAGAAACACACTCTGCTTTTGAGAAAAGAGCACTCTTCTACTCTACTGTGTTTCCTACAGGGCCAGAAAAGTGTGCTTGCTCAGAACCAAAGAACTATGCTTCCTACACACACGGGCCATATCTAGTTCAACTCTGTTTAGGAAACTGACAAGAAGAGTAGATCCTCTTCAGTCCAATACACTTTACATGCTGGGAACAGACGCCCGTGCTATTTGCCCTGTGTATGACAATGGGAGCACAATAGTGACTCTTCCTACCAGAAAACAACTCTTGCTCGTAGGACCAGAAACTGCATGGGATTCAACTCCATTTAGGACTGGGAAAAAACGCTAGCTTGCCTTACAAGAAACACACTATGCTTTTGAGAAAAGAGCACTCTTCTACTCTACTGTGTTTCCAATGGGGTCCAAAAAGTGAGCTTGCTCAGAACAAAAGAACTGTGCTTCCTACACACATGGGCCATATCTAGTTCAAATCTGCTTCGGAAACTGACAAGAACAGTAGCTCCTCTTCAATCCAATAAACTGTACTTGCTGAAAGCAGACGCGAGTGCTATTTGTACTGTGTATGGCAATGGGAGCACCATAGTGACTTTCCTTACCAGAAAACAACTCTTGCTCGTAGTACCAGAAACTGCACATGATTCAATTCCATTTAGGACTGGGAAACAAACGCTAGCTCGCCTTACAAGAAACACACTCTGCTTTTGAGAAAAGAGCACTCTTCTACTCTACTGTGTTTCCTAAGGAGTCCGAACAGTGAGCTTGCTCAGAACAAAAGAACTGTGCTTCCTACACACATGGGCCATATCTAGTTCAACTCTGCTTAGGAAACTGACAAGAACAGTATCACCTATTCTGTCCATTACACTGTACTTGGTGGGAACAGACGCGAGTGCTATTTGCACTGTGAATGGCAATGGGAGCACAATAGTGACTCTTTTTAACAGAAAACAACTCTTGCTTGTAGGACCAGAAACTGCATGTGATTCAACACCATTTAGGAATGGGAAACAAACGCTAGCCTGACTTACAAGAAACACACTCTGCTTTTGAGAAAAGAGCACCATTCTACTCTACTGTGTTTCCTGTAGGGCCAGAACAGTGAGCTTGCTCAGAACAAAAGAACTGTGCTTCCTACACACACGGGCCATATCTAGTTCATTTCTGTTTAGGAAATTGACAAGAACAGTAGATCCTCTTCAGTCCAACACACTGTACATGCTGGGAACAGATGCCAGTGCTATTTGCCCTGTGTATGACAATGGGAGCACAATAGTGACTCTTCTTACCAGAAAACAACTCTTGCTCGTAGGACCAGAAACTGCATGGGATTCAACTGCATTTAGGACTGGGAAACAAACGCTAGCTCGCCTTACAAGAAACACACTCTGCTTTTGAGAAAAGAGCACTCTTCTACTCTACTGTGTTCCTATAGGGCCAGAAGAGTGAGCTTGCTCAGAACAAAAGAACTGTGATTCCTACACACACGGTCATATCTAGTTCAACTCTCCTTTGGAAACTGACAAGAACAGAAGATCCTCTTCAGTCCAATACACTGTACATGCTGGGAACAGACAACAGTGCTATTTGCGCTGTGTATGACAATTGGAGCATAATAGTGACTCTTCTTACAATAAAAACAACTCTTGCTCATAGGACCAGAACCTGCATGTGATTCAACTCCATTTAGGACTGGGAAATAAGCGCTAGCTCGCCTTACAAGAAACACACTCTGCTTTTGAGAAAAGAGCACTCTTCTACTCTACTGTGTTTCCTATGGGCTCGGAACCGTGAGTTTGCTCAGAACAAAATACTGTGCTTCCTACACACACGGGTCATATCTAGTTCAACTCTGCTTAGGAAACTGACAAGAACAGTATATCCTCTTCTTTCCAATACACTGTATTTGCTGGGAACATACGCGAGTGCTATTTGCACTGTGTGTGGCTAAGGGAGCACAATAGTGACTTTCCTTACCAGAAAACAACTCTTGACCGTAGGACCAGAAACTGCATGTGATTCAACTCCATTTAGGACTGGGAAACAAACTCTAGCTTCCCTTAAAAGAAACACTCTCTGCTTTTGAGAAAAGAGCACTCTTCTACTCTACAGTGTTTCTTATACTGCCAGAACAGTGAGCTTGCTCAGAAAAAAAGAACTGTGCTTCCTACACAAACGGGCCACATCTAGTTCAATTCTGCTTAGGAAACTGACAAGAACAGTAGCTCCTCTTCAGTGCAGTACACTGTACTTGCTGGGAGCAGATGCGAGTGCTATTTGCACTGTGTATGGCAATGGGAGTGCAAAAGTGACTCTTCTTACCAGAAAACAACTCTTGCTCATAGGACCAGAAACTTCATGGGATTCAACTCCATTTATGACTGGGAAACAAACGCTAGCTCGCCTTACAAGAAACACACTCTGATTTTGAGAAAAGAACACTCTTCTACTCTACTGTGTTTCCTATGGGGTCCGAACAGTGAGCTTGCTCAGAACAAAAGAACTGTGCTTCCTACACAAACGGGCCATATCTAGTTCAACTCTGCTTAGGAAACTGACAAGAACAGCAGATCCTCTTCAGTCCAATACACTGTACATGCTGGGAACAGACGCCAGTGCTATTTGCCCTGTGTATGACAATGGGAGCATAATAGTGACTCTTCTTACCAGAAAACAACTCTTGCTCGTAGGACCAGAAACTGCATGTGATTCAACTCCATTTAGGACTGGCAAACAAACGTTAGCTCACCTTACAAGAAACACACTCTGATTTTGAGAAAAGAGCACTCTTCTACTCTACTGTGTTTCCTATGGGGCCAGAACAGTGAGCTTGCTCAGAAAAAAAGATCTGTGCTTACTGTACACACGGGTCATATCTAGTTCAACTCTGCTTAGGAAACTGACAAGAACAGTAGCTCCCCTTCGTTCCAATACACTGTACTTGATGGGAGCAGACAAGAGTGCTATTTGCACTGTGTGTGGCTAAGGGAGCACAATAGTGACTTTCCTTACCAGAAAACAACTCTTGCTCGTAGGACCAGAAACTGCATGTGATTCAACTCCATTTAGGACTGGGAAACAAACACTAGCTCGCCTTACAAGAAACACACTCTGCTTTTGAGAAAAGAGCACTCTTCTACTCTACTGTGTTTCCTAAGGGGTCCGAACAGTGAGCTTGCTCAGAACAAAAGAACTGTGCTTCCTACACACACGGGCCATATCTAGTTCAACTCTGCTTAGGAAACTGACAAAAACAGTATCACCTATTCTGTCCATTACACTGTACTTGATGGGAACAGACGCGAGTGCTATTTGCACTGTGAATGACAATGGGAGCACAATAGTGACTCTTTTTAACAGAAAACAACTCTTGCTTGTAGGACCAGAAACTGCATGTGATTCAACACCATTTAGGACTGGGAAACAAATGCTAGCCTGACTTACAAGAAACACACTCTGCTTTTGAGAAAAGAGCACCATTCTACTCTACTGTGTTTCCTATAGGGCCAGAACAGTGAGCTTGCTCAGAACAAAAGAACTGTGCTTCCTACACACACGGGCCATATCTAGTTCACCTCTGTTTAGGAAATTGACAAGAACAGTAGATCCTCTTCAGTCCAACACACTGTACATGCTGGGAACAGATGCCAGTGCTATTTGCCCTGTGTATGACAATGGGAGCACAATAGTGACTCTTCTTACCAGAAAACAACTCTTGCTCGTAGGACCAGAAACTGCATGGGATTCAACTGCATTTAGGACTGGGAAACAAACGCTAGCTCGCCTTACAAGAAACACACTCTGCTTTTGAGAAAAGAGCACTCTTCTCCTCTACTGTGTTTCCTATAGGGCCAGAAGAGTGAGCTTGCTCAGAACAAAAGAACTGTGCTTCCTACACACACGGTCATATCTAGTTCAACTCTGCTTTGGAAACTGACAAGAACAGAAGATCCTCTTCAGTCCAATACACTGTACATGCTGGGAACAGACAACAGTGCTATTTGCGCTGTGTATGACAATGGGAGCATAATAGTGACTCTTCTTACAATAAAAACAACTCTTGCTCATAGGACCAGAAACTGCATGTGATTCAACTCCATTTAGGACTGGGAAATAAGTGCTAGCTCGCCTTACAAGAAACACACTCTGCTTTTGAGAAAAGAGCACTCTTCTACTCTACTGTGTTTCCTATGGGCTCGGAACCATGAGCTTGCTCAGAACAAAAGAACTGTGCTTCCTACACACACGGGTCATATCTAGTTCAACTCTGCTTAGGAAACTGACAAGAATAGTATATCCTCTTTTTTCCAATACACTGTACTTGCTGGGAACATACGCGAGTGCTATTTGCACTGTGTGTGGCTAAGGGAGCGCAATAGTGACTTTCCTTACCAGAAAACAACTCTTGACCGTAGGACCAGAAACTGCATGTGATTCAACTCCATTTAGGACTGGGAAACAAACTCTAGCTTCCCTTAAAAGAAACACACTCTGCTTTTGAGAAAAGAGCACTCTTCTACTCTATAGTGTTTCTTATAGTGCCAGAACAGTGAGCTTGCTCAGAAAAAAAGAACTGTGCTTCCTACACAAACGGGCCATATCTAGTTCAATTCTGCTTAGGAAACTGACAAGAACAGTAGCTCCTCTTCAGTGCAGTACACTGTAATTGCTGGGAGCAGATGCGAGTGCTATTTGCACTGTGTATGGCAATGGGAGTGCAATAGTGACTCTTCTTACCAGAAAACAACTCTTGCTCGTAGGACCAGAAACTGCATGGGATTCAACTCCATTTCTCACTGGGAAACAAACACTAGCTCGCCTTACAAGAAACACACTCTGATTTTGAGAAAAGAACACTCTTCTACTCTACTGTGTTTCCTATGGGGTCTGAACAGTGAGCTTGCTCAGAACAAAAGAACTGGGCTTCCTACACAAACGGGCCATATCTAGTTCAACTCTGCTTAGGAAACTGACAAGAACAGCAGATCCTCTTCAGTCCAATACACTGTACATGCTGGGAACAGACGCCAGTGCTATTTGCCCTGTGTATGACAATGGGAGCAAAATAGTGACTCTTCTTACCAGAAAACAACTCTTGCTTGTAGAACCAGAAACTGCATGGGATTCAACTCCATTTAGGACTGGGAAACAAACGTTAGCTCGCCTTACAAGAAACACACTCTGATTTTGAGAAAAGAGCACTCTTCTACTCTACTGTGTTTCCTATGGGGCCAGAACAGTGAGCTTGCTCAGAAAAAAAGAACTGTGCTTACTATACACACGGGTCTTATCTAGTTCAACTCTGCTTAGGAAACTGACAAGAACAGTAGCTCCCCTTCGTTCCAATACACTGTACTTGATGGGAGCAGACGAGAGTGCTATTTGCACTGTGTGTGGCTAAGGGAGCACAATAGTGACTTTCCTTACCAGAAAACAACTCTTGAACGTAGGACCAGAAACTGCATGTGATTCAACTCCATTTAGGACTGGGAAACAAACACTAGCTCGCCTTACAAGAAACACACTCTGCTTTTGAGAAAAGACCACTCTTCTACTCTACTGTGTTTCCTAAGGGGTCCGAACAGTGAGCTTGCTCAGAACAAAAGAACTGTGCTTCCTACACACACGGGCCATATCTAGTTCAACTCTGCTTAGGAAACTGACAAAAACAGTATCACCTATTCTGTCCATTACACTGTACTTGATGGGAACAGACGCGAGTGCTATTTGCACTGTGAATGACAATGGGAGCACAATAGTGACTCTTTTTAACAGAAAACAACTCTTGCTTGTAGGACCAGAAACTGCATGTGATTCAACACCATTTAGGACTGGGAAACAAATGCTAGCCTGACTTACAAGAAACACACTCTGCTTTTGAGAAAAGAGCACCATTCTACTCTACTGTGTTTCCTATAGGGCCAGAACAGTGAGCTTGCTCAGAACAAAAGAACTGTGCTTCCTACACACACGGGCCATATCTAGTTCAACTCTGTTTAGGAAATTGACAAGAACAGTACATCCTCTTCAGTCCAACACACTGTACATGCTGGGAACAGATGCCAGTGCTATTTGCCCTGTGTATGACAATGGGAGCACAATAGTGACTCTTCTTACCAGAAAACAACTCTTGCTCGTAGGACCAGAAACTGCATGGGATTCAACTGCATTTAGGACTGGGAAACAAACGCTAGCTCGCCTTACAAGAAACACACTCTGCTTTTGAGAAAAGAGCACTCTTCTACTCTACTGTGTTTCCTATAGGGCCAGAAGAGTGAGCTTGCTCAGAACAAAAGAACTGTGCTTCCTACACACACGGTCATATCTAGTTCAACTCTGCTTTGGAAACTGACAAGAACAGAAGATCCTCTTCAGTCCAATACACTGTACATGCTGGGAACAGACAACAGTGCTATTTGCGCTGTGTATGACAATGGGAGCATAATAGTGACTCTTCTTACAATAAAAACAACTCTTGCTCATAGGACCAGAAACTGCATGTGATTCAACTCCATTTAGGACTGGGAAATAAGCGCTAGCTCGCCTTACAAGAAACACACTCTGCTTTTGAGAAAAGAGCACTCTTCTACTCTACTGTGTTTCCTATGGGCTCGGAACCGTGAGCTTGCTCAGAACAAAAGAACTGTGCTTCCTACACACACGGGTCATATCTAGTTCAACTCTGCTTAGGAAACTGACAAGAATAGTATATCCTCTTCTTTCCAATACACTGTACTTGCTGGGAACATACGCGAGTGCTATTTGCACTGTGTGTGGCTAAGGGAGCGCAATAGTGACTTTCCTTACCAGAAAACAACTCTTGACCGTAGGACCAGAAACTGCATGTGATTCAACTCCATTTAGGACTGGGAAACAAACTCTAGCTTCCCTTAAAAGAAACACTCTCTGCTTTTGAGAAAAGAGCACTCTTCTACTCTACAGTGTTTCTTATACTGCCAGAACAGTGAGCTTGCTCAGAAAAAAAGAACTGTGCTTCCTACACAAACGGGCCACATCTAGTTCAATTCTGCTTAGGAAACTGACAAGAACAGTAGCTCCTCTTCAGTGCAGTACACTGTACTTGCTGGGAGCAGATGCGAGTGCTATTTGCACTGTGTATGGCAATGGGAGTGCAATAGTGACTCTTCTTACCAGAAAACAACTCTTGCTCATAGGACCAGAAACTGCATGGGATTCAACTCCATTTATGACTGGGAAACAAACGCTAGCTCGCCTTACAAGAAACACACTCTGATTTTGAGAAAAGAACACTCTTCTACTCTACTGTGTTTCCTATGAGGTCCGAACAGTGAGCTTGCTCAGAACAAAAGAACTGTGCTTCCTACACAAACGGGCCATATCTAGTTCAACTCTGCTTAGGAAACTGACAAGAACAGCAGATCCTCTTCAGTCCAATACACTGTACATGCTGGGAACAGACGCCAGTGCTATTTGCCCTGTGTATGACAATGGGAGCATAATAGTGACTCTTCTTACCAGAAAACAACTCTTGCTCATAGGACCAGAAACTGCATGGGATTCAACTCCATTTAGGACTGGCAAAAAAACGTTAGCTCACCTTACAAGAAACACACTCTGATTTTGAGAAAAAAGCACTCTTCTACTCTACTGTGTTTCCTATGGGGCCAGAACAGTGAGCTTGCTCAGAAAAAAAGATCTGTGCTTACTGTACACACGGGTCATATCTAGTTCAACTCTGCTTAGGAAACTGACAAGAACAGTAGCTCCCCTTCGTTCCAATACACTGTACTTGATGGGAGCAGACAAGAGTGCTATTTGCACTGTGTGTGGCTAAGGGAGCACAATAGTGACTTTCCTTACCAGAAAACAACTCTTGCTCGTAGGACCAGAAACTGCATGTGATTCAACTCCATTTAGGACTGGGAAACAAACACTAGCTCGCCTTACAAGAAACACACTCTGCTTTTGAGAAAAGAGCACTCTTCTACTCTACTGTGTTTCCTAAGGGGTCCGAACAGTGAGCTTGCTCAGAACAAAAGAACTGTGCTTCCTACACACACGGGCCATATCTAGTTCAACTCTGCTTAGGAAACTGACAAAAACAGTATCACCTATTCTGTCCATTACACTGTACTTGATGGGAACAGACGCGAGTGCTATTTGCACTGTGAATGACAATGGGAGCACAATAGTGACTCTTTTTAACAGAAAACAACTCTTGCTTGTAGGACCAGAAACTGCATGTGATTCAACACCATTTAGGACTGGGAAACAAATGCTAGCCTGACTTACAAGAAACACACTCTGCTTTTGAGAAAAGAGCACCATTCTACTCTACTGTGTTTCCTATAGGGCCAGAACAGTGAGCTTGCTCAGAACAAAAGAACTGTGCTTCCTACACACACGGGCCATATCTAGTTCACCTCTGTTTAGGAAATTGACAAGAACAGTAGATCCTCTTCAGTCCAACACACTGTACATGCTGGGAACAGATGCCAGTGCTATTTGCCCTGTGTATGACAATGGGAGCACAATAGTGACTCTTCTTACCAGAAAACAACTCTTGCTCGTAGGACCAGAAACTGCATGGGATTCAACTGCATTTAGGACTGGGAAACAAACGCTAGCTCGCCTTACAAGAAACACACTCTGCTTTTGAGAAAAGAGCACTCTTCTCCTCTACTGTGTTTCCTATAGGGCCAGAAGAGTGAGCTTGCTCAGAACAAAAGAACTGTGCTTCCTACACACACGGTCATATCTAGTTCAACTCTGCTTTGGAAACTGACAAGAACAGAAGATCCTCTTCAGTCCAATACACTGTACATGCTGGGAACAGACAACAGTGCTATTTGCGCTGTGTATGACAATGGGAGCATAATAGTGACTCTTCTTACAATAAAAACAACTCTTGCTCATAGGACCAGAAACTGCATGTGATTCAACTCCATTTAGGACTGGGAAATAAGTGCTAGCTCGCCTTACAAGAAACACACTCTGCTTTTGAGAAAAGAGCACTCTTCTACTCTACTGTGTTTCCTATGGGCTCGGAACCATGAGCTTGCTCAGAACAAAAGAACTGTGCTTCCTACACACACGGGTCATATCTAGTTCAACTCTGCTTAGGAAACTGACAAGAATAGTATATCCTCTTTTTTCCAATACACTGTACTTGCTGGGAACATACGCGAGTGCTATTTGCACTGTGTGTGGCTAAGGGAGCGCAATAGTGACTTTCCTTACCAGAAAACAACTCTTGACCATAGGACCAGAAACTGCATGTGATTCAACTCCATTTAGGACTGGGAAACAAACTCTAGCTTCCCTTAAAAGAAACACTCTCTGCTTTTGAGAAAAGAGCACTCTTCTACTCTACAGTGTTTCTTATACTGCCAGAACAGTGAGCTTGCTCAGAAAAAAAGAACTGTGCTTCCTACACAAACGGGCCACATCTAGTTCAATTCTGCTTAGGAAACTGACAAGAACAGTAGCTCCTCTTCAGTGCAGTACACTGTACTTGCTGGGAGCAGATGCGAGTGCTATTTGCACTGTGTATGGCAATGGGAGTGCAATAGTGACTCTTCTTACCAGAAAACAACTCTTGCTCATAGGACCAGAAACTGCATGGGATTCAACTCCATTTATGACTGGGAAACAAACGCTAGCTCGCCTTACAAGAAACACACTCTGATTTTGAGAAAAGAACACTCTTCTACTCTACTGTGTTTCCTATGGGGTCCGAACAGTGAGCTTGCTCAGAACAAAAGAACTGTGCTTCCTACACAAACGGGCCATATCTAGTTCAACTCTGCTTAGGAAACTGACAAGAACAGCAGATCCTCTTCAGTCCAATACACTGTACATGCTGGGAACAGACGCCAGTGCTATTTGCCCTGTGTATGACAATGGGAGCATAATAGTGACTCTTCTTACCAGAAAACAACTCTTGCTCGTAGGACCAGAAACTGCATGGGATTCAACTCCATTTAGGACTGGCAAAAAAACGTTAGCTCACCTTACAAGAAACACACTCTGATTTTGAGAAAAAAGCACTCTTCTACTCTACTGTGTTTCCTATGGGGCCAGAACAGTGAGCTTGCTCAGAAAAAAAGAACTGTGCTTACTGTACACACGGGTCATATCTAGTTCAACTCTGCTTAGGAAACTGACAAGAACAGTAGCTCCCCTTCGTTCCAATACACTGTACTTGATGGGAGCAGACAAGAGTGCTATTTGCACTGTGTGTGGCTAAGGGAGCACAATAGTGACTTTCCTTACCAGAAAACAACTCTTGAACGTAGGACCAGAAACTGCATGTGATTCAACTCCATTTAGGACTGGGAAACAAACACTAGCTCGCCTTACAAGAAACACACTCTGCTTTTGAGAAAAGACCACTCTTCTACTCTACTGTGTTTCCTAAGGGGTCCGAACAGTGAGCTTGCTCAGAACAAAAGAACTGTGCTTCCTACACACATGGGCCATATCTAGTTCAACTCTGCTTAGGAAACTGACAAAAACAGTATCACCTATTCTGTCCATTACACTGTACTTGATGGGAACAGACGCGAGTGCTATTTGCACTGTGAATGACAATGGGAGCACAATAGTGACTCTTTTTAACAGAAAACAACTCTTGCTTGTAGGACCAGAAACTGCATGTGATTCAACACCATTTAGGACTGGGAAACAAATGCTAGCCTGACTTACAAGAAACACACTCTGCTTTTGAGAAAAGAGCACCATTCTACTCTACTGTGTTTCCTATAGGGCCAGAACAGTGAGCTTGCTCAGAACAAAAGAACTGTGCTTCCTACACACACGGGCCATATCTAGTTCAACTCTGTTTAGGAAATTGACAAGAACAGTACATCCTCTTCAGTCCAACACACTGTACATGCTGGGAACAGATGCCAGTGCTATTTGCCCTGTGTATGACAATGGGAGCACAATAGTGACTCTTCTTACCAGAAAACAACTCTTGCTCGTAGGACCAGAAACTGCATGGGATTCAACTGCATTTAGGACTGGGAAACAAACGCTAGCTCGCCTTACAAGAAACACACTCTGCTTTTGAGAAAAGAGCACTCTTCTACTCTACTGTGTTTCCTATAGGGCCAGAAGAGTGAGCTTGCTCAGAACAAAAGAACTGTGCTTCCTACACACACGGTCATATCTAGTTCAACTCTGCTTTGGAAACTGACAAGAACAGAAGATCCTCTTCAGTCCAATACACTGTACATGCTGGGAACAGACGACAGTGCTATTTGCGCGGTGAATGACAATGGGAGCGTAATAGTCACTCTTCTTAACAGAAAAAAACTCTCACTCATAGGACCAGAAACTGCATGTGATTCAACTCCATTTAGGACTGGGAAACAAACGCTAGCTCGCCTTACAAGAAACACACTCTGCTTTTGAGAAAAGAGCACTCTTCTACTCTACTGTGTTTCCTATGGGCTCGGAACCGTGAGCTTGCTCAGAAAAAAGAACTGTGCTTCCTACACACACGGGTCATATCTAGTTCCACTCTGCTTAGGAAACTGACAAGAACAGTATATCCTCTTCTTTCCAATACACTGTACTTGCTGGGAACAGACGCGAGTGCTATTTGCACTGTGTGTGGCTAAGGGAGCGCAATAGTGACTTTCCTTACCAGAAAACAACTCTTGCTCGTAGGACCAGAAACTGCATGTGATTCAACTCCATTTAAAACTGGGAAACAAACGCTAGCTTCCTTTACAAGAAACACACTCTGCTTTTGAGAAAAGAGCACTCTTCTACTCAACAGTGTTTCCTACAGGGTCAGAACAGTGAGCTTGCTCAGAACAAAAGAACTGTGTTTCCTACACAAACGGGCCAAATCTAGTTCAGCTCTGCTTAGGAAACTGACAAGAACAGTAGCTCCTCTTCAGTACAATACACTGTACTTGCTGGGAGCAGACGGGAGTGCTATATGCACTGTGTATGGCAATGGGAGCGCAATAGTGACTCTTCTTACCAGAAAACAACTCTTGCTCGTAGGACCAGAAACATTGTGTGATTCAACTCTGTTTCTGACTGGGAAACAAACACTAGCTAGCCTTACAAGAAACACACTCTGCTTTTGAGAAAAGAGCACTCGCCTTCTCTACTGTGTTTCCTAAGGGGTCCGAACAGTGAGCTTGCTCAGAACAAAAGAACTGTGCTTCCTACACACACGGGCCATATCTAGTTCAACTCTGCTTAGGAAACAGACAAGAACATTAGCTCCTCTTCAGTCCAATACACTGTACATGCTGGGAACAGACGCCAGTGCTATTTCCCTGTGTATGACAATGGGAGCGTAATAGTGACTCTTCTTACGAGAAAACAACTCTTGCCTGTAGGACCAGAAACTGCATGTGATTCAACTCCATTTAGGACTGGGAAACAAACCCTAGCTCGCCTTAGAAGAAACACACTCTGCTTTTGAGAAAAGAGCAGTCTTCTACTCTACAGTGTTTCTTATAGGGCCAGAACAGTGAGCTTGCTCAGAACAAAAGAACTGTGCTTCCTACACACACGGGCAATATCTAGTTCAACTCTGCTTAGGAAATTGACAAGAAGAGTAGATCCTCTTCAGTCCAATACACTTTACATGCTGGGAACAGACGCCCGTGCTATTTGCTCTGTGTATGACAATGGGAGCACAATAGTGACACTTCTTACCAAAAAACAACTCTTGCTCGTAGGACCAGAAACTGCATGGGATTCAACTCCATTTAGGAATGGGAAACAAACGCTAGCTTGCCTTACAAGAAACACACTCTGCTTTTGAGAAAAGAGCACTCTTCTACTCTACTGTGTTTCCTATGGGGTCCGAACAGTGAGCTTGCTCAGAACAAAAGAACTGTGCTTCCTACACACGGGCCATATCTAGTTCAACTCTGCATAGGAAACTGACAAGAACAGTAGCTCCTCTTCTGTCTAATACAATGTACTTGCTGGGAGCAGACGCGAGAGCTATTTGCACTGTGTATGACAAAGGGAGCTGAATAGTGACTCTTCCCACCAGAAAACAACTCTTGCCTGTAGGACCAGAAACTGCATGTGATTCAACTCCATTTAGGACTGGGAAACAAACCATAGCTCGCCTTAGAAGAAACACACTCTGCTTTTGAGAAAAGAGCACTCTTCTACTCTACTGTGTTTCCTACAGGGCCAGAAAAGTGTGCTTGCTCAGAACAAAAGAACTATGCTTCCTACACACACGGGCCATATCTAGTTCAACTCTGTTTAGGAAACTGACAAGAAGAGTAGATCCTCTTCAGTCCAATACACTTTACATGCTGGGAACAGACGCCCGTGCTATTTGCCCTGTGTATGACAATGGGAGCACAATAGTGACTCTTCCTACCAGAAAACAACTCTTGCTCGTAGGACCAGAAACTGCATGGGATTCAACTCCATTTAGGACTGGGAAAAAACGCTAGCTTGCCTTACAAGAAACACACTATGCTTTTGAGAAAAGAGCACTCTTCTACTCTACTGTGTTTCCAATGGGGTCCAAAAAGTGAGCTTGCTCAGAACAAAAGAACTGTGCTTCCTACACACATGGGCCATATCTAGTTCAAATCTGCTTCGGAAACTGACAAGAACAGTAGCTCCTCTTCAATCCAATAAACTGTACTTGCTGAAAGCAGACGCGAGTGCTATTTGTACTGTGTATGGCAATGGGAGCACCATAGTGACTTTCCTTACCAGAAAACAACTCTTGCTCGTAGTACCAGAAACTGCATGAGATTCAATTCCATTTAGGACTGGGAAACAAACGCTAGTTCGCCTTACAAGAAACACACTCTGCTTTTGAGAAAAGAGCACTCTTCTACTCTACTGTGTTTCCTAAGGAGTCCGAACAGTGAGCTTGCTCAGAACAAAAGAACTGTGCTTCCTACACACATGGGCCATATCTAGTTCAACTCTGCTTAGGAAACTGACAAGAACAGTATCACCTATTCTGTCCATTACACTGTACTTGATGGGAACAGACGCGAGTGCTATTTGCACTGTGAATGGCAATGGGAGCACAATAGTGACTCTTTTTAACAGAAAACAACTCTTGCTTGTAGGACCAGAAACTGCATGTGATTCAACACCATTTAGGAATGGGAAACAAACGCTAGCCTGACTTACAAGAAACACACTCTGCTTTTGAGAAAAGAGCACCATTCTACTCTACTGTGTTTCCTATAGGGCCAGAACAGTGAGCTTGCTCAGAACAAAAGAACTGTGCTTCCTACACACACGGGCCATATCTAGTTCATTTCTGTTTAGGAAATTGACAAGAACAGTAGATCCTCTTCAGTCCAACACACTGTACATGCTGGGAACAGATGCCAGTGCTATTTGCCCTGTGTATGACAATGGGAGCACAATAGTGACTCTTCTTACCAGAAAACAACTCTTGCTCGTAGGACCAGAAACTGCATGGGATTCAACTGCATTTAGGACTGGGAAACAAACGCTAGCTCGCCTTACAAGAAACACACTCTGCTTTTGAGAAAAGAGCACTCTTCTACTCTACTGTGTTCCTATAGGGCCAGAAGAGTGAGCTTGCTCAGAACAAAAGAACTGTGATTCCTACACACACGGTCATATCTAGTTCAACTCTCCTTTGGAAACTGACAACAACAGAAGATCCTCTTCAGTCCAATACACTGTACATGCTGGGAACAGACAACAGTGCTATTTGCGCTGTGTATGACAATGGGAGCATAATAGTGACTCTTCTTACAATAAAAACAACTCTTGCTCATAGGACCAGAACCTGCATGTGATTCAACTCCATTTAGGACTGGGAAATAAGCGCTAGCTCGCCTTACAAGAAACACACTCTGCTTTTGAGAAAAGAGCACTCTTCTACTCTACTGTGTTTCCTGTGTGCTCGGAACCGTGAGTTTGCTCAGAACAAAATACTGTGCTTCCTACACACACGGGTCATATCTAGTTCAACTCTGCTTAGGAAACTGACAAGAACAGTATATCCTCTTCTTTCCAATACACTGTATTTGCTGGGAACATACGCGAGTGCTATTTGCACTGTGTGTGGCTAAGGGAGCGCAATAGTGACTTTCCTTACCAGAAAACAACTCTTGACCGTAGGACCAGAAACTGCATGTGATTCAACTCCATTTAGGACTGGGAAACAAACTCTAGCTTCCCTTAAAAGAAACACTCTCTGCTTTTGAGAAAAGAGCACTCTTCTACTCTACAGTGTTTCTTATACTGCCAGAACAGTGAGCTTGCTCAGAAAAAAAGAACTGTGCTTCCTACACAAACGGGCCACATCTAGTTCAATTCTGCTTAGGAAACTGACAAGAACAGTAGCTCCTCTTCAGTGCAGTACACTGTACTTGCTGGGAGCAGATGCGAGTGCTATTTGCACTGTGTATGGCAATGGGAGTGCAAAAGTGACTCTTCTTACCAGAAAACAACTCTTGCTCATAGGACCAGAAACTGCATGGGATTCAACTCCATTTATGACTGGGAAACAAACGCTAGCTCGCCTTACAAGAAACACACTCTGATTTTGAGAAAAGAACACTCTTCTACTCTACTGTGTTTCCTATGGGGTCCGAACAGTGAGCTTGCTCAGAACAAAAGAACTGTGCTTCCTACACAAACGGGCCATATCTAGTTCAACTCTGCTTAGGAAACTGACAAGAACAGCAGATCCTCTTCAGTCCAATACACTGTACATGCTGGGAACAGACGCCAGTGCTATTTGCCCTGTGTATGACAATGGGAGCATAATAGTGAGTCTTCTTACCAGAAAACAACTCTTGCTCGTAGGACCAGAAACTGCATGGGATTCAACTCCATTTAGGACTGGCAAACAAACGTTAGCTCACCTTACAAGAAACACACTCTGATTTTGAGAAAAGAGCACTCTTCTACTCTACTGTGTTTCCTATGGGGCCAGAACAGTGAGCTTGCTCAGAAAAAAAGAACTGTGCTTACTGTACACACGGGTCATATCTAGTTCAACTCTGCTTAGGAAACTGACAAGAACAGTAGCTCCCCTTCGTTCCAATACACTGTACTTGATGGGAGCAGACAAGAGTGCTATTTGCACTGTGTGTGGCTAAGGGAGCACAATAGTGACTTTCCTTACCAGAAAACAACTCTTGCTCGTAGGACCAGAAACTGCATGTGATTCAACTCCATTTAGGACTGGGAAACAAACACTAGCTCGCCTTACAAGAAACACACTCTGCTTTTGAGAAAAGAGCACTCTTCTACTCTACTGTGTTTCCTAAGGGGTCCGAACAGTGAGCTTGCTCAGAACAAAAGAACTGTGCTTCCTACACACACGGGCCATATCTAGTTCAACTCTGCTTAGGAAACTGACAAAAACAGTATCACCTATTCTGTCCATTACACTGTACTTGATGGGAACAGACGCGAGTGCTATTTGCACTGTGAATGACAATGGGAGCACAATAGTGACTCTTTTTAACAGAAAACAACTCTTGCTTGTAGGACCAGAAACTGCATGTGATTCAACACCATTTAGGACTGGGAAACAAATGCTAGCCTGACTTACAAGAAACACACTCTGCTTTTGAGAAAAGAGCACCATTCTACTCTACTGTGTTTCCTATAGGGCCAGAACAGTGAACTTGCTCAGAACAAAAGAACTGTGCTTCCTACACACACGGGCCATATCTAGTTCAACTCTGTTTAGGAAATTGACAAGAACAGTACATCCTCTTCAGTCCAACACACTGTACATGCTGGGAACAGGTGCCAGTGCTATTTGCCCTGTGTATGACAATGGGAGCACAATAGTGACTCTTCTTACCAGAAAACAACTCTTGCTCGTAGGACCAGAAACTGCATGGGATTCAACTGCATTTAGGTCTGGGAAACAAACGCTAGCTCGCCTTACAAGAAACACACTCTGCTTTTGAGAAAAGAGCACTCTTCTACTCTACTGTGTTTCCTATAGGGCCAGAAGAGTGAGCTTGCTCAGAACAAAAGAACTGTGCTTCCTACACACACGGTCATATCTAGTTCAACTCTGCTTTGGAAACTGACAAGAACAGAAGATCCTCTTCAGTCCAATACACTGTACATGCTGGGAACAGACAACAGTGCTATTTGCGCTGTGTATGACAATGGGAGCATAATAGTGACTCTTCTTACAATAAAAACAACTCTTGCTCATAGGACCAGAAACTGCATGTGATTCAACTCCATTTAGGACTGGGAAATAAGCGCTAGCTCGCCTTACAAGAAACACACTCTGATTTTGAGAAAAGAGCACTCTTCTACTCTACTGTGTTTCCTATGGGGCCAGAACAGTGAGCTTGCTCAGAAAAAAAGAACTGTGCTTACTATACACACGGGTCATATCTAGTTCAACTCTGCTTAGGAAACTGACAAGAACAGTAGCTCCCCTTCGTTCCAATACACTGTACTTGATGGGAGCAGACGAGAGTGCTATTTGCACTGTGTGTGGCTAAGGGAGCACAATAGTGACTTTCCTTACCAGAAAACAACTCTTGCTCGTAGGACCAGAAACTGCATGTGATTCAACTCCATTTAGGACTGGGAAACAAACACTAGCTCGCCTTACAAGAAACACACTCTGCTTTTGAGAAAAGAGCACTCTTCTACTCTACTGTGTTTCCTATGGGGTCTGAACAGTGAGCTTGCTCAGAACAAAAGAACTGTGCTTCCTACACACACGGGCCATATCTAGTTCAACTCTGCATAGGAAACTGACAAGAACAGTAGCTCCTCTTCTGTCTAATACAATGTACTTGCTGGGAGCAGACGCGAGAGCTATTTGCACTGTGTATGACAAAGGGAGCTGAATAGTGACTCTTCCCACCAGAAAACAACTCTTGCCTGTAGGACCAGAAACTGCATGTGATTCAACTCCATTTAGGACTGGGAAACAAACCATAGCTCGCCTTAGAAGAAACACACTCTGCTTTTGAGAAAAGAGCACTCTTCTACTCTACTGTGTTTCCTACAGTGCCAGAAAAGTGTGCTTGCTCAGAACCAAAGAACTATGCTTCCTACACACACGGGCCATATCTAGTTCAACTCTGTTTAGGAAACTGACAAGAAGAGTAGATCCTCTTCAGTCCAATACACTTTACATGCTGGGAACAGACGCCCGTGCTATTTGCCCTGTGTATGACAATGGGAGCACAATAGTGACTCTTCCTACCAGAAAACAACTCTTGCTCGTAGGACCAGAAACTGCATGGGATTCAACTCCATTTAGGACTGGGAAAAAATGCTAGCTTGCCTTACAAGAAACACACTATGCTTTTGAGAAAAGAGCACTCTTCTACTCTACTGTGTTTCCAATGGGGTCCAAAAAGTGAGCTTGCTCAGAACAAAAGAACTGTGCTTCCTACACACATGGGCCATATCTAGTTCAAATCTGCTTCAGAAACTGACAAGAACAGTAGCTCCTCTTCAATCCAATAAACTGTACTTGCTGAAAGCAGACGCGAGTGCTATTTGTACTGTGTATGGCAATGGGAGCACCATAGTGACTTTCCTTACCAGAAAACAACTCTTGCTCGTAGGACCAGAAACTGCATGTGATTCAACTCCATTTAGGACTGGGAAACAAACGCTAGCTCGCCTTACAAGAAACACACTCTGCTTTTGAGAAAAGAGCACTCTTCTACTCTACTGTGTTTCCTAAGGGGTCCGAACAGTGAGCTTGCTCAGAACAAAAGAACTGTGCTTCCTACACACATGGGCCATATCTAGTTCAACTCTGCTTAGGAAACTGACAAGAACAGTATCACCTATTCTGTCCAATACACTGTACTTGATGGGAACAGACGCGAGTGCTATTTGCACTGTGAATGGCAATGGGAGCACAATAGTGACTCTTTTTAACAGAAAACAACTCTTGCTTGTAGGACCAGAAACTGCATGTGATTCAACACCATTTAGGAATGGGAAACAAACGCTAGCCTGACTTACAAGAAACACACTCTGCTTTTGAGAAAAGAGCACCATTCTACTCTACTGTGTTTCCTAAAGGGCCAGAACAGTGAGCTTGCTCAGAACAAAAGAACTGTGCTTCCTACACACACGGGCCATATCTAGTTCATTTCTGTTTAGGAAATTGACAAGAACAGTAGATCCTCTTCAGTCCAACACACTGTACATGCTGGGAACAGATGCCAGTGCTATTTGCCCTGTGTATGACAATGGGAGCACAATAGTGACTCTTCTTACCAGAAAACAACTCTTGCTCGTAGGACCAGAAACTGCATGGGACTCAACTGCATTTAGGACTGGGAAACAAACGCTAGCTCGCCTTACAAGAAACACACTCTGCTTTTGAGAAAAGAGCACTCTTCTACTCTACTGTGTTCCTATAGGGCCAGAAGAGTGAGCTTGCTCAGAACAAAAGAACTGTGATTCCTACACACACGGTCATATCTAGTTCAACTCTCCTTTGGAAACTGACAAGAACAGAAGATCCTCTTCAGTCCAATACACTGTACATGCTGGGAACAGACAACAGTGCTATTTGCGCTGTGTATGACAATGGGAGCATAATAGTGACTCTTCTTACAAGAAAAACAACTCTTGCTCATAGGACCAGAACCTGCATGTGATTCAACTCCATTTAGGACTGGGAAATAAGCGCTAGCTCGCCTTACAAGAAACACACTCTGATTTTGAGAAAAGAGCACTCTTCTACTCTACTGTGTTTCCTATGGGCTCGGAACCGTGAGTTTGCTCAGAACAAAATACTGTGCTTCCTACACACACGGGTCATATCTAGTTCAACTCTGCTTAGGAAACTGACAAGAACAGTAGCTCCTCTTCAGTGCAGTACACTGTACTTGCTGGGAGCAGATGCGAGTGCTATTTGGACTGTGTATGGCAATGGGAGTGCAATAGTGACTCTTCTTACCAGAAAACAACTCTTGCTCATAGGACCAGAAACTGCATGGGATTCAACTCCATTTATGACTGGGAAACAAACGCTAGCTCGCCTTACAAGAAACACACTCTGATTTTGAGAAAAGAACACTCTTCTACTCTACTGTGTTTCCTATGGGGTCCGAACAGTGAGCTTGCTCAGAACAAAAGAACTGTGCTTCCTACACAAACGGGCCATATCTAGTTCAACTCTGCTTAGGAAACTGACAAGAACAGCAGATCCTCTTCAGTCCAATACACTGTACATGCTGGGAACAGACGCCAGTGCTATTTGCCCTGTGTATGACAATGGGAGCATAATAGTGACTCTTCTTACCAGAAAACAACTCTTGCTCGTAGGACCAGAAACTGCATGGGATTCAACTCCATTTAGGACTGGCAAAAAAACGTTAGCTCACCTTACAAGAAACACACTCTGATTTTGAGAAAAGAGCACTCTTCTACTCTACTGTGTTTCCTATGGGGCCAGAACAGTGAGCTTGCTCAGAAAAAAAGAACTGTGCTTACTGTACACACGGGTCATATCTAGTTCAACTCTGCTTAGGAAACTGACAAGAACAGTAGCTCCCCTTCGTTCTAATACACTGTACTTGATGGGAGCAGACAAGAGTGCTATTTGCACTGTGTGTGGCTAAGGGAGCACAATAGTGACTTTCCTTACCAGAAAACAACTCTTGCTCGTAGGACCAGAAACTGCATGTGATTCAACTCCATTTAGGACTGGGAAACAAACACTAGCTCGCCTTACAAGAAACACACTCTGCTTTTGAGAAAAGACCACTCTTCTACTCTACTGTGTTTCCTAAGGGGTCCGAACAGTGAGCTTGCTCAGAACAAAAGAACTGTGCTTCCTACACACACGGGCCATATCTAGTTCAACTCTGCATAGGAAACTGACAAGAACAGTAGCTCCTCTTCTGTCTAATACAATGTACTTGCTGGGAGCAGACGCGAGAGCTATTTGCACTGTGTATGACAAAGGGAGCTGAATAGTGACTCTTCCCACCAGAAAACAACTCTTGCCTGTAGGACCAGAAACTGCATGTGATTCAACTCCATTTAGGACTGGGAAACAAACCATAGCTCGCCTTAGAAGAAACACACTCTGCTTTTGAGAAAAGAGCACTCTTCTACTCTACTGTGTTTCCTACAGGGCCAGAAAAGTGTGCTTGCTCAGAACAAAAGAACTATGCTTCCTACACACACGGGCCATATCTAGTTCAACTCTGTTTAGGAAACTGACAAGAAGAGTAGATCCTCTTCAGTCCAATACACTTTACATGCTGGGAACAGACGCCCGTGCTATTTGCCCTGTGTATGACAATGGGAGCACAATAGTGACTCTTCCTACCAGAAAACAACTCTTGCTCGTAGGACCAGAAACTGCATGGGATTCAACTCCATTTAGGACTGGGAAAAAACGCTAGCTTGCCTTACAAGAAACACACTATGCTTTTGAGAAAAGAGCACTCTTCTACTCTACTGTGTTTCCAATGGGGTCCAAAAAGTGAGCTTGCTCAGAACAAAAGAACTGTGCTTCCTACACACATGGGCCATATCTAGTTCAAATCTGCTTCGGAAACTGACAAGAACAGTAGCTCCTCTTCAATCCAATAAACTGTACTTGCTGAAAGCAGACGCGAGTGCTATTTGTACTGTGTATGGCAATGGGAGCACCATAGTGACTTTCCTTACCAGAAAACAACTCTTGCTCGTAGTACCAGAAACTGCATGAGATTCAATTCCATTTAGGACTGGGAAACAAACGCTAGTTCGCCTTACAAGAAACACACTCTGCTTTTGAGAAAAGAGCACTCTTCTACTCTACTGTGTTTCCTAAGGAGTCCGAACAGTGAGCTTGCTCAGAACAAAAGAACTGTGCTTCCTACACACATGGGCCATATCTAGTTCAACTCTGCTTAGGAAACTGACAAGAACAGTATCACCTATTCTGTCCATTACACTGTACTTGATGGGAACAGACGCGAGTGCTATTTGCACTGTGAATGGCAATGGGAGCACAATAGTGACTCTTTTTAACAGAAAACAACTCTTGCTTGTAGGACCAGAAACTGCATGTGATTCAACACCATTTAGGAATGGGAAACAAACGCTAGCCTGACTTACAAGAAACACACTCTGCTTTTGAGAAAAGAGCACCATTCTACTCTACTGTGTTTCCTATAGGGCCAGAACAGTGAGCTTGCTCAGAACAAAAGAACTGTGCTTCCTACACACACGGGCCATATCTAGTTCATTTCTGTTTAGGAAATTGACAAGAACAGTAGATCCTCTTCAGTCCAACACACTGTACATGCTGGGAACAGATGCCAGTGCTATTTGCCCTGTGTATGACAATGGGAGCACAATAGTGACTCTTCTTACCAGAAAACAACTCTTGCTCGTAGGACCAGAAACTGCATGGGATTCAACTGCATTTAGGACTGGGAAACAAACGCTAGCTCGCCTTACAAGAAACACACTCTGCTTTTGAGAAAAGAGCACTCTTCTACTCTACTGTGTTCCTATAGGGCCAGAAGAGTGAGCTTGCTCAGAACAAAAGAACTGTGATTCCTACACACACGGTCATATCTAGTTCAACTCTCCTTTGGAAACTGACAACAACAGAAGATCCTCTTCAGTCCAATACACTGTACATGCTGGGAACAGACAACAGTGCTATTTGCGCTGTGTATGACAATGGGAGCATAATAGTGACTCTTCTTACAATAAAAACAACTCTTGCTCATAGGACCAGAACCTGCATGTGATTCAACTCCATTTAGGACTGGGAAATAAGCGCTAGCTCGCCTTACAAGAAACACACTCTGCTTTTGAGAAAAGAGCACTCTTCTACTCTACTGTGTTTCCTGTGTGCTCGGAACCGTGAGTTTGCTCAGAACAAAATACTGTGCTTCCTACACACACGGGTCATATCTAGTTCAACTCTGCTTAGGAAACTGACAAGAACAGTATATCCTCTTCTTTCCAATACACTGTATTTGCTGGGAACATACGCGAGTGCTATTTGCACTGTGTGTGGCTAAGGGAGCGCAATAGTGACTTTCCTTACCAGAAAACAACTCTTGACCGTAGGACCAGAAACTGCATGTGATTCAACTCCATTTAGGACTGGGAAACAAACTCTAGCTTCCCTTAAAAGAAACACTCTCTGCTTTTGAGAAAAGAGCACTCTTCTACTCTACAGTGTTTCTTATACTGCCAGAACAGTGAGCTTGCTCAGAAAAAAAGAACTGTGCTTCCTACACAAACGGGCCACATCTAGTTCAATTCTGCTTAGGAAACTGACAAGAACAGTAGCTCCTCTTCAGTGCAGTACACTGTACTTGCTGGGAGCAGATGCGAGTGCTATTTGCACTGTGTATGGCAATGGGAGTGCAAAAGTGACTCTTCTTACCAGAAAACAACTCTTGCTCATAGGACCAGAAACTGCATGGGATTCAACTCCATTTATGACTGGGAAACAAACGCTAGCTCGCCTTACAAGAAACACACTCTGATTTTGAGAAAAGAACACTCTTCTACTCTACTGTGTTTCCTATGGGGTCCGAACAGTGAGCTTGCTCAGAACAAAAGAACTGTGCTTCCTACACAAACGGGCCATATCTAGTTCAACTCTGCTTAGGAAACTGACAAGAACAGCAGATCCTCTTCAGTCCAATACACTGTACATGCTGGGAACAGACGCCAGTGCTATTTGCCCTGTGTATGACAATGGGAGCATAATAGTGAGTCTTCTTACCAGAAAACAACTCTTGCTCGTAGGACCAGAAACTGCATGGGATTCAACTCCATTTAGGACTGGCAAACAAACGTTAGCTCACCTTACAAGAAACACACTCTGATTTTGAGAAAAGAGCACTCTTCTACTCTACTGTGTTTCCTATGGGGCCAGAACAGTGAGCTTGCTCAGAAAAAAAGAACTGTGCTTACTGTACACACGGGTCATATCTAGTTCAACTCTGCTTAGGAAACTGACAAGAACAGTAGCTCCCCTTCGTTCCAATACACTGTACTTGATGGGAGCAGACAAGAGTGCTATTTGCACTGTGTGTGGCTAAGGGAGCACAATAGTGACTTTCCTTACCAGAAAACAACTCTTGCTCGTAGGACCAGAAACTGCATGTGATTCAACTCCATTTAGGACTGGGAAACAAACACTAGCTCGCCTTACAAGAAACACACTCTGATTTTGAGAAAAGAACACTCTTCTACTCTACTGTGTTTCCTATGGGGTCCGAACAGTGAGCTTGCTCAGAACAAAAGAACTGTGCTTACTGTACACACGGGTCATATCTAGTTCAACTCTGCTTAGGAAACTGACAAGAACAGTAGCTCCCCTTCGTTCCAATACACTGTACTTGATGGGAGCAGACAAGAGTGCTATTTGCACTGTGTGTGGCTAAGGGAGCACAATAGTGACTTTCCTTACCAGAAAACAACTCTTGCTCGTAGGACCAGAAACTGCATGTGATTCAACTCCATTTAGGACTGGGAAACAAACACTAGCTCGCCTTACAAGAAACACACTCTGCTTTTGAGAAAAGACCACTCTTCTACTCTACTGTGTTTCCTAAGGGGTCCGAACAGTGAGCTTGCTCAGAACAAAAGAACTGTGCTTCCTACACACACGGGCCATATCTAGTTCAACTCTGCATAGGAAACTGACAAGAACAGTAGCTCCTCTTCTGTCTAATACAATGTACTTGCTGGGAGCAGACGCGAGAGCTATTTGCACTGTGTATGACAAAGGGAGCTGAATAGTGACTCTTCCCACCAGAAAACAACTCTTGCCTGTAGGACCAGAAACTGCATGTGATTCAACTCCATTTAGGACTGGGAAACAAACCATAGCTCGCCTTAGAAGAAACACACTCTGCTTTTGAGAAAAGAGCACTCTTCTACTCTACTGTGTTTCCTACAGGGCCAGAAAAGTGTGCTTGCTCAGAACAAAAGAACTATGCTTCCTACACACACGGGCCATATCTAGTTCAACTCTGTTTAGGAAACTGACAAGAAGAGTAGATCCTCTTCAGTCCAATACACTTTACATGCTGGGAACAGACGCCCGTGCTATTTGCCCTGTGTATGACAATGGGAGCACAATAGTGACTCTTCCTACCAGAAAACAACTCTTGCTCGTAGGACCAGAAACTGCATGGGATTCAACTCCATTTAGGACTGGGAAAAAACGCTAGCTTGCCTTACAAGAAACACACTATGCTTTTGAGAAAAGAGCACTCTTCTACTCTACTGTGTTTCCAATGGGGTCCAAAAAGTGAGCTTGCTCAGAACAAAAGAACTGTGCTTCCTACACACATGGGCCATATCTAGTTCAAATCTGCTTCGGAAACTGACAAGAACAGTAGCTCCTCTTCAATCCAATAAACTGTACTTGCTGAAAGCAGACGCGAGTGCTATTTGTACTGTGTATGGCAATGGGAGCACCATAGTTACTTTCCTTACCAGAAAACAACTCTTGCTCGTAGGACCAGAAACTGCATGTGATTCAACTCAATTTAGGACTGGGAAACAAACGCTAGCTCGCCTTACAAGAAACACACTCTGCTTTTGAGAAAAGAGCACTCTTCTACTCTACTGTGTTTCCTAAGGGGTCCGAACAGTGAGCTTGCTCAGAACAAAAGAACTGTGCTTCCTACACACATGGGCCATATCTAGTTCAACTCTGCTTAGGAAACTGACAAGAACAGTATCACCTATTCTGTCCATTACACTGTACTTGATGGGAACAGACGCGAGTGCTATTTGCACTGTGAATGGCAATGGGAGCACAATAGTGACTCTTTTTAACAGAAAACAACTCTTGCTTGTAGGACCAGAAACTGCATGTGATTCAACACCATTTAGGAATGGGAAACAAACGCTAGCCTGACTTACAAGAAACACACTCTGCTTTTGAGAAAAGAGCACCATTCTACTCTACTGTGTTTCCTATAGGGCCAGAACAGTGAGCTTGCTCAGAACAAAAGAACTGTGCTTCCTACACACACGGGCCATATCTAGTTCATTTCTGTTTAGGAAATTGACAAGAACAGTAGATCCTCTTCAGTCCAACACACTGTACATGCTGGGAACAGATGCCAGTGCTATTTGCCCTGTGTATGACAATGGGAGCACAATAGTGACTCTTCTTACCAGAAAACAACTCTTGCTCGTAGGACCAGAAACTGCATGGGATTCAACTGCATTTAGGACTGGGAAACAAACGCTAGCTCGCCTTACAAGAAACACACTCTGCTTTTGAGAAAAGAGCACTCTTCTACTCTACTGTGTTCCTATAGGGCCAGAAGAGTGAGCTTGCTCAGAACAAAAGAACTGTGATTCCTACACACACGGTCATATCTAGTTCAACTCTCCTTTGGAAACTGACAAGAACAGAAGATCCTCTTCAGTCCAATACACTGTACATGCTGGGAACAGACAACAGTGCTATTTGCGCTGTGTATGACAATGGGAGCATAATAGTGACTCTTCTTACAATAAAAACAACTCTTGCTCATAGGACCAGAACCTGCATGTGATTCAACTCCATTTAGGACTGGGAAATAAGCGCTAGCTCGCCTTACAAGAAACACACTCTGCTTTTGAGAAAAGAGCACTCTTCTACTCTACTGTGTTTCCTATGGGCTCAGAACCGTGAGTTTGCTCAGAACAAAATACTGTGCTTCCTACACACACGGGTCATATCTAGTTCAACTCTGCTTAGGAAACTGACAAGAACAGTATATCCTCTTCTTTCCAATACACTGTATTTGCTGGGAACATACGCGAGTGCTATTTGCACTGTGTGTGGCTAAGGGAGCGCAATAGTGACTTTCCTTACCAGAAAACAACTCTTGACCGTAGGACCAGAAACTGCATGTGATTCAACTCCATTTAGGACTGGGAAACAAACTCTAGCTTCCCTTAAAAGAAACACTCTCTGCTTTTGAGAAAAGAGCACTCTTCTACTCTACAGTGTTTCTTATACTGCCAGAACAGTGAGCTTGCTCAGAAAAAAAGAACTGTGCTTCCTACACAAACGGGCCACATCTAGTTCAATTCTGCTTAGGAAACTGACAAGAACAGTAGCTCCTCTTCAGTGCAGTACACTGTACTTGCTGGGAGCAGATGCGAGTGCTATTTGCACTGTGTATGGCAATGGGAGTGCAATAGTGACTCTTCTTACCAGAAAACAACTCTTGCTCATAGGACCAGAAACTGCATGGGATTCAACTCCATTTAGGACTGGGAAACAAACGCTAGCTCCCCTTACAAGAAACACACTCTGATTTTGAGAAAAGAACACTCTTCTACTCTACTGTGTTTCCTATGGGGTCCGAACAGTGAGCTTGCTCAGAACAAAAGAACTGTGCTTACTGTACACACGGGTCATATCTAGTTCAACTCTGCTTAGGAAACTGACAAGAACAGTAGCTCCCCTTCGTTCCAATACACTGTACTTGATGGGAGCAGACAAGAGTGCTATTTGCACTGTGTGTGGCTAAGGGAGCACAATAGTGACTTTCCTTACCAGAAAACAACTCTTGCTCGTAGGACCAGAAACTGCATGTGATTCAACTCCATTTAGGACTGGGAAACAAACACTAGCTCGCCTTACAAGAAACACACTCTGCTTTTGAGAAAAGACCACTCTTCTACTCTACTGTGTTTCCTAAGGGGTCCGAACAGTGAGCTTGCTCAGAACAAAAGAACTGTGCTTCCTACACACACGGGCCATATCTAGTTCAACTCTGCTTAGGAAACTGACAAGAACAGTAGCTCCTCTTCTGTCTAATACAATGTACTTGCTGGGAGCAGACGCGAGAGCTATTTGCACTGTGTATGACAAAGGGAGCTGAATAGTGACTCTTCCCACCAGAAAACAACTCTTGCCTTTAGGACCAGAAACTGCATGTGATTCAACTCCATTTAGGACTGGGAAACAAACCATAGCTCGCCTTAGAAGAAACACACTCTGCTTTTGAGAAAAGAGCACTCTTCTACTCTACTGTGTTTCCTACAGGGCCAGAAAAGTGTGCTTGCTCAGAACAAAAGAACTATGCTTCCTACACACACGGGCCATATCTAGTTCAACTCTGTTTAGGAAACTGACAAGAAGAGTAGATCCTCTTCAGTCCAATACACTTTACATGCTGGGAACAGACGCCCGTGCTATTTGCCCTGTGTATGACAATGGGAGCACAATAGTGACTCTTCCTACCAGAAAACAACTCTTGCTCGTAGGACCAGAAACTGCATGGGATTCAACTCCATTTAGGACTGGGAAAAAACGCTAGCTTGCCTTACAAGAAACACACTATGCTTTTGAGAAAAGAGCACTCTTCTACTCTACTGTGTTTCCAATGGGGTCCAAAAAGTGAGCTTGCTCAGAACAAAAGAACTGTGCTTCCTACACACATGGGCCATATCTAGTTCAAATCTGCTTCGGAAACTGACAAGAACAGTAGCTCCTCTTCAATCCAATAAACTGTACTTGCTGAAAGCAGACGCGAGTGCTATTTGTACTGTGTATGGCAATGGGAGCACCATAGTGACTTTCCTTACCAGAAAACAACTCTTGCTCGTAGGACCAGAAACTGCATGTGATTCAACTCCATTTAGGACTGGGAAACAAACGCTAGCTCGCCTTACAAGAAACACACTCTGCTTTTGAGAAAAGAGCACTCTTCTACTCTACTGTGTTTCCTAAGGGGTCCGAACAGTGAGCTTGCTCAGAACAAAAGAACTGTGCTTCCTACACACATGGGCCATATCTAGTTCAACTCTGCTTAGGAAACTGACAAGAACAGTATCACCTATTCTGTCCATTACACTGTACTTGATGGGAACAGACGCGAGTGCTATTTGCACTGTGAATGGCAATGGGAGCACAATAGTGACTCTTTTTAACAGAAAACAACTCTTGCTTGTAGGACCAGAAACTGCATGTGATTCAACACCATTTAGGAATGGGAAACAAACGCTAGCCTGACTTACAAGAAACACACTCTGCTTTTGAGAAAAGAGCACCATTCTACTCTACTGTGTTTCCTATAGGGCCAGAACAGTGAGCTTGCTCAGAACAAAAGAACTGTGCTTCCTACACACACGGGCCATATCTAGTTCAACTCTGTTTAGGAAATTGACAAGAACAGTAGATCCTCTTCAGCCCAACACACTGTACTTGCTGGGAGCAGATGCGAGTGCTATTTGCACTGTGTATGGCAATGGGAGCGCAATGGTGACTCTTCTTACCAGAAAACAACTCTTGCTCGTAGGACCAGAAACTGCATGGGATTCAACTCCTTTTCTGACTGGAAAACAAACACTAGCTATCCTTAAAAGAAACACACTCTGCATTTGAGAAAAGAACACTCTTCTACTCTACTGTGTTTCCTATGGGGTCCGAACAGTGAGCTTGCTCAGAACAAAAGAACTGTGCTTCCTACACACACGGGCCATATCTAGTCCAACTCTGCTTAGGAAACTGACAAGAACAGTAGCTGCTCCTCTGTCCAATACACAGTACTTGCTGGGAACAGACGCCAGAGCTATGTGCACTGTGTATGGCAAAGGGAGCGCAATGGTGACTCTTCTTACCAAAAAACAACTCTTGCTCATAGGACCAGAAACTTCCTGAGATTCAACACCATTTAGGACTGGGAAACAAATGCTAGCTCGCCTTACAAGAAACACACTCTGCTTTTGAGAAAAGAGCACTCTTCTACTCTACTGTGTTTCCTATAGGGCCAGAACAGTGAGCTTGCTCAGAACAAAAGAACTGTGCTTCCTACACACACGGGCCATATCTAGTTCAACTTTGCTTAGGAAACTGACGAGAACAGTAGATTCTCTTCAGTCTAATACACTGTACATGCTGGGAACAGACGCCAGTGCTATTTGCCCTGTGTATGACAATGGGAGCATATAGTAACTCTTCATTACAGAAAGCAACTATTGTTCGTAGGACCAGAAACTGCATGGGATTCAACTCCAATTAGGACTGGGAAACAAACACTAACTTGCCTTACAAGAAACACACTCTGCTTTTGAGAAAAGAGCACTCTTCTACTCTACTGTGTTTCCTATAAGGCCAGAACAGTGAGCTTTCTCAGAACAAAAGAACTGTGCTTCCTACACAAAAGGGACATATCTAGTTCAACTCTGCTTAGGAAACTGACAAGAACAGTAGCTCCTCTTCAGTCTAATTCACTGTACATGCTGGGAACTGACGTGAGTGCTATTTGCACTGTGTATGGCAAATGTAGCACAATAGTGACTTTCCTTACCAGAAAACAACTCTTGATCGTAGTACCAAAAACTGCATGTGATTCAATTCCATTTAGGATTGGGAAACAAACGCTAGCTCACCTTACAAGAAACACACTCTGCTTTTGAGAAAAGAGCACTCTTCTACTCTACTGTTTATCCTATAGGGCCAGAACAGTGAGCATTCTCAGAACAAAAGAACTGTGCTTCCTACACACACTGGCCATATCTAGTTCAACTCTGCTTAGGAAACTGACAAGAACAGTAGCTCCTCTTCAGTCCAATACACTGTACATGCTCGGAACAGATGCGAGTGCTATTTGCACTCTGTATGACAATGGGAGTGCAATAGTGACTCTTCTTACCAGAAAACAACTCTTGCTTGTAAGACCAGAAACTGCATGAGATTCATCTCCGTTTCTGACTGGAAAGCAAACACTAGCTAGCCTTACAAGAAACACACTCTGCTTTTAGGAAAGAGCACTCTTCTACTCTACTGTGTTTCCTATGGAGTCTGAACAGTGAGCTTGCTCAGAACAAAAGAAATGTCCTTCCTACACACACGGGTCATATCTAGTTCAACTCTGCTTAGGAAACTGACAAGAACAGTAGGTCCTCTTCTGTCCAAAACACTGTACTTGCTGGGAACAGACGCGAGTGCTATTTGCACTGTGTATTGCAATGGGAGCACAATAGTGACTCTTTTTTACCAGAAAAAAACTCTTCCTCATAGGAAAAGAAACTGCATGTGATTCAACTTCATTTAGGACTGGGAAACAAACGCTAGCTCGCCTTAGAAGAAACACACTCTGCTTTTGAGAAAAGAGCACTCTTCTACTCTACTGTGTTTCCTAAAGGGCCAGAACAGTGAGCTTGCTCAGAACAAAAGAACTGTGCTTCCTACACACACCGTCCATATTTAGTTCAACTCTGCTTAGGAAACTGACAACAATAGTAGCTCCTCTTCAGTTCAATACACGGTACTTGCTGGGAGCAGACACGAGTGCTCTTTGCACTCTGTATGGCAAAGGGAGCACAATAGTGACTCTTCTTACCAGAAAACAACTCTTGCTTGTAGGACCAGAAACTGAGTGGGATTCAACTCCGTTTCTGACTGGGAAACAAACACTAGCTAGCCTTACAAGAAACACACTCTGCTTTTGAGAAAAGAGCACTCTTCTACTCTACTGTGTTTCCTACAGGGTCAGAACTTTGAGCTTGCTCAGAACAAAAGAACTGTGCTTCCTACACACACGGGCCATATCTAGTTCAACTCTGCCTAGGAAACTGACAAGAACAGTAGATTCTCTTCAGTCTAATATACTGTACATGCTAGTAACAGACGCCAGTGCTCTTTGCCCTGTGTATGACAATGGGAGCACAATAGTGACTCTTCATACCAGAAAACAACTATTGTTCGTAGGAGCAGACACTGCATGGGATTCAACTCCATTTAGGACTGGGAAACAAACACTAACTTGCCTTACAAGAAACACACTCTGCTTTTGAGAAAAGAGCACTCTTCTACTTTACTGTGTTTCCTATAAGGCCAGAACAGTGAGCTTTCTCAGAACAAAAGAACTGTGCTTCCTACACAAAAGGGACATATCTAGTTCAACTCTGCTTAGGAAACTGACAAGAACAGTAGCTCCTCTTCAGTCCAATACACTGTATTTGCTGGGAACAGACGCGAGTGCTATTTGCACTGTGTATGGCAAAGGTAGCACAATAGTGACTTTCCTTACCAGAAAACAACTCTTGATCGTAGTACCAAAAACTGCATGTGATTCAATTCCATTTAGGATTGGGAAACAAACGCTAGTTCACCTTACAAGAAACACACTCTGCTTTTGAGAAAAGAGCACTCTTCTACTCTACTGTGTATCCTATAGGGCCAGAACAGTGAGCTTGCTCAGAACAAAAGAAATGTCCTTCCTACACACACGGGTCATATCTAGTTCAACTCTGCTTAGGAAACTGACAAGAACAGTAGCTCCTCTTCAGTCCAAAACACTGTACTTGCTGGGAACAGACGCGATTGCTATTTGCACTGTGTATTGCAATGGGAGCACAATAGTGACTCTTTTTACCAGAAAAAAACTCTTGCTCATAGGACAAGAAACTGCATGTGATTCAACTCCATTTAGGACTGGGAAACAAATGCTAGCTCGCCTTAGAAGAAACACACTCTGCTTTTGAGAAAAGAGCACTCATGTACTCTACTGTGTTTCCTATAAGTTCTGAACAGTGAGCTTGCTCAGAACAAAAGAACTGTGCTTCCTACACACACGGGCCATATCTAGTTCAACTCTGCTTAGGAAACTGACAAGAACAGTAGCTCCTCTTCAGTCCAATACACTGTACATGCTGGGAACAGACGCGAGTGCTATTTGCCCTGTGTATCGCAAAGGGAGCACTATAGTGACTTTCCTTACCAGAAAACAACTCTTGCTCGTAGGACCATAAACTGCATGTGATTCAGTTCAATTTAGGACTGGGAAACAAACGCTAGCTCGCCTTACAAGAAACACACTCTGCTTTTGAGAAAAGAGCACTCTTCTTCTCTACTGTGTTTCCTAAAGGGCCAGAACAGTGAGCTTGCTCAGAACAAAAGAACTGTGCTTCCTACACACCGGCCATATCTAGTTCAACTCTGCTTAGGAAACTGACAAGAACAGTAGCTCCTCTTCAGTCCAATACACTGTACTTGCTAGGAGCAGACGCGAGTGCTATGTGCACTGTGTATGGCAATGGGAGCGCAATAGTGACTCTTCTTACCAGAAAACAACTCTTGCTCGTAGGACCAGAAACTGCATGGGATTCAACTTCATTTCTCACTGGGAAAGAAACGCTAGCTTGCCTTAGAAGAAACACACTCTGCTTTTGAGAAAAGAGCACTCTTCTACTCTACTGTGTTTCCTATAGGTTCAGAACAGTGAGCTTGCTCAGAACAAACGAACTGTGCTTCCTACACACACGGCCACATCTAGTTCAACTCTGCATAGGAAACTGACAAGAACAGTAGCTCCTCTTCTGTGTAATACAATGTACATGCTGGGAGCAGTCGCGAGAGCTATTTGCACTGTGTATGACAATGGGAGCTCAATAGTGACTCTTCCCACCAGAAAACAACTCTTGCCTGTAGGACCAGAAACTGCATGTGATTCAACTCCATTTAGGACTGGAAAACAAACGCCAGCTCGCCTTACAAGAAACACACACTGCTTTTGAGAATAGAGCACTCTTCTACTCTACTGTGTTTCCTATGAGGTCCGAACTGTGAGCTTGCTCAGAACAAAAAAAAACGTGCTTCCTACACACACCGTCACACCTAGTTCAATTCTGCTTAGGAACCTGACAAGAACAGTGGATCCTCTTCAGTCCAATACACTGTACTCCTTAGAGCAGACAACAGTGCTATTTGTCCTGTGTATGGCAATGGCAGCGCAATAGTGACTGTTCTTACCAGAAAACAACTCTTGCTCGTAGAACCAGAAACTGCATGGGATTCAACTCCATTTAGGACTGGCAAACAAACGCTAGCTCGCCTTACAAGAAACACACTCTGCTTTTGAGAAAAGAGCACTCTACTACTCTACTGTGTTTCCTATGGGCTCGGAACCGTGAGCTTGCTCAGAAAAAAAGAACTGTGCTTACTACACACACGGGTCATATCTAGTTCAACTCTTCTTTGGAAACTGACAAGAACAGTATATCCTCTTCTTTCCAATACACTGTACTTGCTGGGAACATACGCGAGTGCTATTTGCACTGTGTGTGGCTAAGGGAGCGCAATAGTGACTTTCCTTACCAGAAAACAACTCTTGCACGTAGGACCAGAAACTGCATGTGATTCAACTCCATTTAGGACTAAGAAACAAACGCTACCTTCCTTTACAAGAAACACACTCTGCTTTTGAGAAAAGAGCACTCTTCTACTCTACAGTGTTTCCTATAGGGTCAGAACAGTGAGCTTGCTCAGAACAAAAGAACTGTGCTTCCTACACAAACGGGCCACATCTAGGTCAACTCTGCTTAGGAAACTGACAACAATAGTAGCTCCCCTTCTTTCCAATACACTGTACTTGATGGGAGCAGACAAGAGTGCTATTTGCACTGTATGTGGCTAAGGGAGCACAATAGTGACTTTCCTTACCAGAAAACAACGCTTGCTCGTAGGACCAAAAACTGCATGTGATTCAACTCCATTTAGGACTGGGAAACAAACACTAGCTCGCCTTACAAGAAATACACTCTGCTTTTGAGAAAAGAGTACTCTTCTACTCTACTGTGTTTCCTATGGGGTCTGAACAGTGAGCTTGCTCAGAACAAAAGAACTGTGCTTCCTACACACACGGGCCATATGTAGTTCAACTCTGTTCAGGAAACTGACAGGAATAGTAGCTCCTCTTCAGTCCAATACACTGTACTTGCTGGGAGCAGACGCGAGAGCTATTTGCACTGTATATGACATTGGGAGCTCAATAGTGACTCTTCTTACCAGAAAACAACTCTTGCTCGTAGGACCAGAAACTGCATGGGATTCAACTTTGTTTCTGACTGGGAAACAAACACTAGCTAGCCTTACAAGAAACACACTCTGCTTTTGAGAAAAGAGCACTCTTCTACTCTACTGTGTTTCCTATAGGGCCAGAACAGCGAGCTTGCTCAGAACAATAGAACTGTGCTTCCTACACACACGGGCCATATCTAGTTCAACTCTGCTTTGGAAACTGACAAGAACAGTAGCTCCTCTACTGTACAATACACTGTACTTGCTGGGAACAGACGCGAATGCTATTTGCAACGTGTATGGCAATGGAAGCACAACAGTGACTCTTTTTACCAGAAAACATCTCTTGCTCGTAGGACCAGAAACTGCATGTGATTCAACTCCATTTAGGACTGGGAAACAAACACTAGCTTGCCTTACAAGAAACATACTCTGCTTTTGAGAAAAAAGCACTCTTCTACTCTACTGTGTTTCCTAAGGGGTCCGAACAGTGAGCTTGCTCAGAACAAAAGAACTGTGCTTCCTACACACACGGGCCATATCTAGTTCAACTCTGGTTAGGAAACTGACAAGAACAGTATCACCTATTCTGTCCATTACACTGTACTTGATGGGAACAGACGCGAGTGCTATTTGCACTGTGAATGGCAATGAAAGCACAATAGTGACTCTTTTTAACAGAAAACAACTCTTGCTTGTAGGACCAGAAACTGCATGTGATTCAACACCATTTAGGAATGGGAGACAAACGCTAGCCTGCCTTACAAGAAACACACTCTGCTTTTGAGAAAAGAGCACTCTTCTACTCTACTGTGTTTCCTATAGGGCCAGAACAGTGAGCTTGCTCAGAACAAAAGAACTGTGCTTCCTACACACACGGGCCATATCTAGTTCAACTCTGTTTAGGAAACTGACAAGAACAGTAGATCCTCTTCAGTCCAACACACTGTACATGCTGGAAACAGAAGACAGTGCTATTTGCCCTGTGTATGACAATGGGAGCACAATAGTGACCTTCTTACCAGAAAACAACTCTTGCTTGTAGGACCAGAAACTGCATGGGATTCAACTGCATTTAGGACTGGGAAACAAACGCTAGCTCGGCTTACAAGAAACACACTCTGCTTTTGAGAAAAGAGCACTCTTCTACTCTACTGTGTTTCCTATCGGGCCAGAAGAGTGAGCTTGCTCAGAACAAAATAACTGTGCTTCCTACACACACGGTCATATCTAGTTCAACTCTGCTTTGGAAACTCACAAGAACAGAAGATCCTCTTCAGTCCAATACACTGTACATGCTGGGAACAGACAACAGTGCTATTTGCGCTGTGTATGACAATGGGAGCATAATAGTGACTCTTCTTACAAGAAAAACAACTCTTGCTCATAGGACCAGAAACTGCATGTGATTGAACTCCATTTAGGACTGGGAAATAAACGCAAGCTCGCCTTACAAGAAACACACTCTGCTTTTGAGAAAAGAGCACTCTTCTACTCTACTGTGTTTCCTATGGGCTCGGAACCGTGAGCTTGCTCAGAAAAAAAGAACTGTGCTTCCTACACACACGGGTCATATCTAGTTCAACTCTGCTTAGGAAACTGACAAGAACAGTATATCCTCTTCTTTCCAATACACTGTACTTGCTGGGAACATACGCGAGTGCTATTTGCACTGTGTGTGGCTAAGGGAGCTCAATAGTGACTTTCCTTATCAGAAAACAACTCTTGACCGTAGGACCAGAAACTGCATGTGATTCAACTCCATTTAGGACTGGGAAAAAAACACTAGCTTCCCTTACAAGAAACACACTCTGCTTTTGAGAAAAGAGCACTCTTCTACTCTACAGTGTTTCTTATAGTGCCAGAACAGTGAGCTTGCTCAGAAAAAAAGAACTGTGCTTCCTACACAAACGGGCCACATCTAGTTCAATTCTGCTTAGTAAACTGACAAGAACAGTAGCTCCTCTTCAGTGCAGTACACTGTACTTGCTGGGAGCAGATGTGAGTGCTATTTGCACTGTGTATTGCAATGGGAGCGCAATAGTGACTCTTCTTACCAGAAAACAACTCTTGCTCGTAGGACCAGAAACTGCATGGGATTCAACTCCGTTTCTGACTGGGAAACAAACACTAGCTAGCCTTAAAGAAACACACTCTGCATTTGAGAAAAGAACACTCTTCTACTCTACTGTGTTTCCTATGGGGTCCGAACAGTGAGCTTGCTCAGAACAAAAGAACTGTACTTCCTACACACACGGGCCATATCTAGTCCAACTCTGCTTAGGAAACTGACAAGAACAGTAGCTCCTCCTCTGTCCAATACACAGTACTTGCTGGGAACAGACGCCAGAGCTGTTTGCACTGTGTTTGGCAAAGGGAGCGCAATGGTGACTCTTCTTACCAAAAAACAACTCTTGCTCATAGGACCAGAACTGCCTGAGATTCAACACCATTTAGGACTGGGAAACAAATGCTAGCTCGCCTTACAAGAAACACACTCTGTTTTGAGAAAAGAGCACTCTTCTACTCTACTGTGTTTCCTATAGGGCCAGAACAGTGAGCTTGCTCAGAACAAAAGAACTGTGCTTCCTACACACACGGGCCATATCTAGTTCAACTCTGCTTAGGAAACCGACAAGAACAGTAGATTCTGTTCAGTCTAATACACTGTACATGCTGGGAACAGACGCCAGTGCTATTTGCCCTGTGTATGACATTGGGAGCACAATAGTGACTCTTCATACCAGAAAACAACTATTGTTCGTAGGACCAGAAACTGCATGGGATTCAACTCCATTTAGGACTGGGAAACAAACACTAACTTGCCTTACAATAAACACACTCTGCTTTTGAGAAAAGAGCACTCTTCTACTCTACTGTGTTTCCTATAAGGCCAGAATAGTGAGCTTTCTCAGAACAAAAGAACTGTGCTTCCTACACAAAAGGGACATATCTAGTTCAACTCTGCTTAGGAAACGGACAAGAACAGTAGCTCCTCTTCAGTCCAATACACTGTACTTGCTGGGAACAGACGCGAGTGCTATTTGCACTGTGTATGGCAATGGGAGTACAATAGTGACTGTTCTTACCAGAAAACAACTCTTGCTCGTAGGACCAGAAACAGCATGTGATTCAACTCCATTTAGGACTGGGAAACAAACGCTAGCTTGCCTTACAAGAAACACACTCTACTTTTGAGAAAAGAGTACTCTTCTACTCTACTATGTTTCCTAATGGGTCTGAACAGTGAGCTTCCTCAGAACAAAAGAACTGTGCTTCCTACACACACGGGCCATATCTAGTTCAACTCTGCTTAGGAAACTGACAAGAAGAGCAGCTCCTCTTCAGTTCAATACACTGTACTTGCTGGGAGCAGACGGGAGTGCTATTTGCACTGTGTATGACAATGGGAGCTCCACAGTGACTCTTTTTACCAGAAAACAACTCTTGCTTTTGGAACAGAAACTGCATGTGATTCAACTCCATTTAACTGGGAAAGAAACGCTAGCTTGCCTTAGAAGAAACACACTCTGCTTTTGAGAAAAGAGCACTCTTCTACTCTACTGTGTTTCCTATAGGGCCAGAACAGTGAGCTTGCTCAGAACAAAAGAACTGTGCTTCCTACACACACGGGTCATATCTAGTTCAACTCTGCCTGGGAAACTGACAAGAACAGTAGATTCTCTTCAGTCTAATACACTGTACATGCTGGGAACAGACGCCAGTGCTATTTGCCCTGTGTATGACAATGGGAGCACAATAGTGACTCTTCATACCAGAAAACAACTATTGTTCGTAGGACCAGAAACTGCATGGGAATCAACTCCGTTTAGGACTGGCAAACAAACTCTAACTTGCCTTACAAAAAACACACTCTGCTTTTGAGAAAAGAGCACTCTTCTACTCTACTGTGTTCCTATAAGGCCAGAACAGTGAGCTTTCTCAGAACAAAAGAACTGTGCTTCCTACACACACGGGCCATATCTAGTTCAACTCTGCTTAGGAAACTGACAAGAACAGTAGCTCCTCTTCAGTCCAATACACTGTACTTGCTGGGAACAGACGCGAGTTCTATTTGCACTGTGTATGGCAAAGGTAGCACAATAGTGACTTTCCTTACCAGAAAACAACTCTTGATCGTAGTACCAAAAACTGCATGTGATTCAGTTCCATTTAGGATTGGGAAACAAACGCTAGCTCACCTTACAAGAAACACACTCTGCTTTTGAGAAAAGAGCACTATTCTACTCTACTGTTTATCCTATATGGCCAGAACAGTGAGCTTGCTCAGAACAAAAGAACTGTGCTTCCTACACACACGGGCCATATCTAGTTCAACTCTGCTTAGGAAACTGACAAGAACAGTAGATCCTCTTCAGTCCAATACACTGTACATGCTGGGAACTGACGCCAGTGCTATTTGCCCTGTGTATGACAATGGGAGTACAATAGTGAATCTTCTTACCAGAAAACAACTCTTGCTCGTAGGTCCAGAATCTGCATGGGATTCAACTCCATTTAGGATTGGGAAACAAACACTAGCTCGCCTTACAAGAAACACACTCTGCTTTTGAGAAAAGAGCACTCTTCTACTCTACAGAGTTTCTAATAGGGCCAGAACAGTGAGCTTGCTCAGAAAAAAAGAACTGTGCTTCCTTCACAAACAGGCCACATCTAGTTTAATTCTGCTTAGGAAACTGACAAGAACAGTAGCTCCTCTTCAGTGCAGTACACTGTACTTGTTGGGAGCAGATGCGAGTGCTATTTGCACTGTGTATGGCAATGGGAGCACAATAGTGACTCTTCTTACCAGAAAACAACTCTTGCTCGTAGGACCAGAAACTGCATGGGATTCAACTCCGTTTCTGACTGGGAAACAAACACTAGCTAGCCTTAAAAGAAACACACTCTGCATTTGAGAAAAGAACACTCTTCTACTCTACTGTGTTTCCAATGGGGTCCGAACAGTGAGCTTGCTCAGAACAAAAGAACTGTGCTTCCTACACACACGGGCTATATCTAGTTCAACTCTGCTTAGGAAACTGACAAGAGCAGTAGGTCCTCTTCAGTCCAATACACTGTACATGCGGGGAACAGACGCCAGTGCTATTTGCCCTGTGTATGACAATGGGAGTACAATAGTGAATCTTCTTACCAGAAAAAAACTCTTGCTCGTAGGACCAGAATCTGCATGGGATTCAACTCCATTTAGGATTGGGAAACAAACACTAGCTCGCTTTACAAGAAACACACTCTGCTTTTGAGAAAAAAGCACTCTTCTACTCTAGTGTGTTTCCTATAAGGCCAGAACAGTGAGCCTTCTTAGAACAAAAGAACTGTGCTTCCTACACAAAAGGGACATATCTCGTTCAACTCTGCTTAGGAAACTGACAAGAACAGTAGCTCCTCTTCAGTCCAATACACTGTACTTGCTGGGAACAGACCCGAGTGCTATTTGCACTGTGTATGGCAAAGGTAGCACAGTAGTGACTTTCCTTACCAGAAAACAACACTTGATCGTAGTACCAAAAATTGCATGTGATTCAATTCCATTTAGGATTGGGAAACAAACGCTAGCTCACCTTACAAGAAACACACTCTGCTTTTGAGAAAAGAGCACTCTTCTACTCTACTGTGTATCCTATAGGGCCAGAACAGTGAGCTTGCTCAGAACAAAAGAACTGTGCTTCATACACACACAGGCAATATCTAGTTCAACTCTGCTTATGAAACTGACAAGAACAGTAGCTCCTCTTCTGTCCAATACACTGTACTTGCTGGGAAGAGACGCGATTGCTACTTGAACTGTGTATGGCAATGGGACGGCAATAGTGACTGTTCTTACCAGAAAACAACTCTTGCTCGTAGGACCAGAAACTGCATGTGATTCAACTCCATTTAGGACTGGGAAACAAACGCGATCTTGCCTTACAAGAAACACACTCTGCTTTTGAGAAAAGAGTACTCATCTACTCTACCATGTTTCCTAAGGGGTCTGAACAGTGAGCTTGCTCAGAACAAAAGAACTGTGCTTCCTACACACACGGGCCATATCTAGTTCAACTCTGCTTAAGAAACTGACAAGAACAGTAGCTCCTCTTCAGTTCAATACACTGTACTTGCTGGGAGCAGACGGGAGTGCTATTTGCACTGTGTATGACAATGGGAGCTCCATAGTGACTCTTTTTACCAGAAAACAACTCTTGCTTGTGGACCAGAAACTGCATGTGATTCAACTCCATTTAACTGGGAAAGAAACGCTAGCTTGCCTTAGAAGAAACACACTCTGCTTTTGAGAAAACAGCATTCTTCTACTCTACTGTGTTTTATATAGGCCAGAACAGTGAGCTTGCTCAGAACAAAAGAACTGTGCTTCCTACACAAAAGGGACATATCTAGTTCAACTCTGCATACGAAACTGACAAGAACAGTAGCTCCTCTTCAGTACAATACACTGTACTTGCTGGGAACAGACGCGAGTGCTATTTGCACTGTGTATGGCAAAGGTAGCACAATAGTGACTTTCCTTACCAGAAAACAACTCTTGATCATAGTACCAAAAACTGCATGTGATTCAATTCCATTTAGGATTGGGAAACAAACGCTAGCTCACCTTACTAGAAACACTCTCTGCTTTTGAGAAAAGAGCACTCTTCTACTCTACTGTGTATCCTATAGGGCCAGAACAGTGAGCTTGCTCAGAACAAAAGAACTATGCTTCCTACACACACGGGCCATATCTAGTTCAACTCTGCTTAGGAAACTGACAAGAACAGTAGCTCCTCTTCAGTCCAATACACTGTACATGCTGGGAACAGATGCGAGTGCTATTTGCACTCTGTATGGCAATGGGAGTGTAATAGTGTCTCTTCTTACCAGAAAACAACTCTTGTTTGCAAGACCAGAAACTGCATGGGATTCAACTCCGTTTCTGACTGGAAAACAAACACTAGCTAGCCTTACAAGAAACACACTCTGCTTTTGAGAAAAAAGCACTCTTCTACTCTACTGTGTTTCCTATGGAGTCTGAACAGTGAGCTTGCTCAGAACAAAAGAAATGTCCTTCCTACACACACGGGTCATATCTAGTTCAACTCTGCTTAGGAAACTGACAAGAACAGTAGGTCCTCTTCAGTCCAATACACTGTACTTGCTGAGAACAGACGCGAGTGCTATTTGCACTGTGTATTGCAATGGGAGCACAATAGTGTCTCTTTTTACCAGAAAAAACCTCTTGCTCATAGGACAAGAAACTGCATGTGATTCAACTTCATTTAGGACTGAGAAACAAACCCTAGCTCGCCTTAGAAGAAACACACTCTGCTTTTGAGAAAACAGCACTCTTCTACTCTACTGTGTTTCCTAAAGGGCCAGAACAGTGAGCTTACTCAGAACAAAAGAACTGTGCTTCCTAAACACACCGTCCATATCTAGTTCAACTCTGCTTAGGAAACTGACAACAATAGTAGCTCCTCTTCAGTTCAATACACTGTACTTGCTGGGAGCAGACACGAGTGCTATTTGCACTGTGTATGGCAAAGGGAGCACAATAGTGACTCTTCTTACCAGAAAACAACTCTTGCTTGTAGGACCAGAAACTGAGTGGGATTCAACTCCGTTTCTGACTGGGAAACAAACACTAGCTAGCCTTACAAGAAACACACTCTGCTTTTGAGAAAAGAGCACACTTCTACTCTACTGTGTTTCCTATGGGGTCCGAACAGTGAGGTTGCTCAGAACAAAAGAACTGTGCTTCCTACACACACGGGCCATATCTAGTTCAACTCTGCTTTGGAAACTGACAAGAACAGTAGATCGTCCTCAGTCCAATACATTGTACATGCTGGGAACAAACGACAGTGCTATTTGCGCTGTGTATGACAATGGGAGCGTAAGAGTGCCTCTTACTACCAGAAAACAACTCTTGCTTGTAGGACCAGAAACTGCATGTGATTCAACTCCATTTAGGACTGGGAAACAAATGCTAGCTCGCCTTAGAAGAAACACACTCTGCTTTTGAGAAAAGAGCACTCATCTACTCTACTGTGTTTCCTATAAGTTCTGAACAGTGAGCTTGTTCAGAACAAAAGAACTGTGCTTCCTACACACACGGGCCATATCTAGTTCAACTCTGCTTAGGAAACTGACAAGAACATTAGCTCCTCTTCTGTCCAATACAATGTACTTGCTGGGAGCAGACGCGAGAGCTATTTGCACTGTGTATGAAAAAGGGAGCACCATAGTGACTTTCCTTACCAGAAAACAACTGTTGCTCCTAGTAGCAGAAACTGCATGTGATTCAATTCCATTTAGGTCTGGGAAACAAACGCTAGCTCCCCTTACAGGAAACACACTCTGCTTTTGAGAAAAGAGCATTCTTCTACACTACTGTGTTTCCTAAAGGGCAGAACAGTGAGCTTGCTCAGAACAAAAGAACTGTGCTTCCTACACACACGGGCCATATCTAGTTCAACTCTGTTTAGGAAACTGACAAGAACAGTAGCTCCTCTTCAGTCCAATACACTGTACTTGCTAGAAGCAGACGCGAGTGCTATTTGCACTGTGTATGGCAATGGGAGCGCAATAGTGACTCTTCTTACCAGAAAATAACTCTTGCTCGTAGGACCAGAAAATGCATTGGATTAAACTTCATTTCTTACTGGGAAACAAACACTAGCTAGCCTTACAAGAAACACACTCTGCTTTTGAGAAAAGAGCACTCTTCTACTCTACCATGTTTCCTAAGGGGTCTGAACAGTGAGCTTGCTCAGAACAAAAGAACTGTGCTTCCTACACACACGGGCCATATCTAGTTCAACTCTGCTTAAGAAACTGACAAGAACAGTAGCTCCTCTTCAGTTCAATACACTGTACTTGCTGGGAGCAGACGGGAGTGCTATTTGCACTGTGTATGACAATGGGAGCTCCATAGTGACTCTTTTTACCAGAAAACAACTCTTGCTTGTGGACCAGAAACTGCATGTGATTCAACTCCATTTAACTGGGAAAGAAACGCTAGCTTGCCTTAGAAGAAACACACTCTGCTTTTGAGAAAACAGCATTCTTCTACTCTACTGTGTTTTATATAGGCCAGAACAGTGAGCTTGCTCAGAACAAAAGAACTGTGCTTCCTACACAAAAGGGACATATCTAGTTCAACTCTGCATACGAAACTGACAAGAACAGTAGCTCCTCTTCAGTACAATACACTGTACTTGCTGGGAACAGACGCGAGTGCTATTTGCACTGTGTATGGCAAAGGTAGCACAATAGTGACTTTCCTTACCAGAAAACAACTCTTGATCATAGTACCAAAAACTGCATGTGATTCAATTCCATTTAGGATTGGGAAACAAACGCTAGCTCACCTTACAAGAAACACTCTCTGCTTTTGAGAAAAGAGCACTCTTCTACTCTACTGTGTATCCTATAGGGCCAGAACAGTGAGCTTGCTCAGAACAAAAGAACTATGCTTCCTACACACACGGGCCATATCTAGTTCAACTCTGCTTAGGAAACTGACAAGAACAGTAGCTCCTCTTCAGTCCAATACACTGTACATGCTGGGAACAGATGCGAGTGCTATTTGCACTCTGTATGGCAATGGGAGTGTAATAGTGTCTCTTCTTACCAGAAAACAACTCTTGTTTGCAAGACCAGAAACTGCATGGGATTCAACTCCGTTTCTGACTGGAAAACAAACACTAGCTAGCCTTACAAGAAACACACTCTGCTTTTGAGAAAAAAGCACTCTTCTACTCTACTGTGTTTCCTATGGAGTCTGAACAGTGAGCTTGCTCAGAACAAAAGAAATGTCCTTCCTACACACACGGGTCATATCTAGTTCAACTCTGCTTAGGAAACTGACAAGAACAGTAGGTCCTCTTCAGTCCAATACACTGTACTTGCTGAGAACAGACGCGAGTGCTATTTGCACTGTGTATTGCAATGGGAGCACAATAGTGTCTCTTTTTACCAGAAAAAACCTCTTGCTCATAGGACAAGAAACTGCATGTGATTCAACTTCATTTAGGACTGAGAAACAAACCCTAGCTCGCCTTAGAAGAAACACACTCTGCTTTTGAGAAAACAGCACTCTTCTACTCTACTGTGTTTCCTAAAGGGCCAAAACAGTGAGCTTACTCAGAACAAAAGAACTGTGCTTCCTAAACACACCGTCCATATCTAGTTCAACTCTGCTTAGGAAACTGACAACAATAGTAGCTCCTCTTCAGTTCAATACACTGTACTTGCTGGGAGCAGACACGAGTGCTATTTGCACTGTGTATGGCAAAGGGAGCACAATAGTGACTCTTCTTACCAGAAAACAACTCTTGCTTGTAGGACCAGAAACTGAGTGGGATTCAACTCCGTTTCTGACTGGGAAACAAACACCAGCTAGCCTTACAAGAAACACACTCTGCTTTTGAGAAAAGAGCACACTTCTACTCTACTGTGTTTCCTATGGGGTCCGAACAGTGAGGTTGCTCAGAACAAAAGAACTGTGCTTCCTACACACACGGGCCATATCTAGTTCAACTCTGCTTTGGAAACTGACAAGAACAGTAGATCGTCCTCAGTCCAATACATTGTACATGCTGGGAACAAACGACAGTGCTATTTGCGCTGTGTATGACAATGGGAGCGTAAGAGTGCCTCTTATTACCAGAAAACAACTCTTGCTTGTAGGACCAGAAACTGCATGTGATTCAACTCCATTTAGGACTGGGAAACAAATGCTAGCTCGCCTTAGAAGAAACACACTCTGCTTTTGAGAAAAGAGCACTCATCTACTCTACTGTGTTTCCTATAAGTTCTGAACAGTGAGCTTGTTCAGAACAAAAGAACTGTGCTTCCTACACACACGGGCCATATCTAGTTCAACTCTGCTTAGGAAACTGACAAGAACATTAGCTCCTCTTCTGTCCAATACAATGTACTTGCTGGGAGCAGACGCGAGAGCTATTTGCACTCTGTATGAAAAAGGGAGCACCATAGTGACTTTCCTTACCAGAAAACAACTGTTGCTCCTAGTAGCAGAAACTGCATGTGATTCAATTCCATTTAGGTCTGGGAAACAAACGCTAGCTCCCCTTACAAGAAACACACTCTGCTTTTGAGAAAAGAGCATTCTTCTACACTACTGTGTTTCCTAAAGGGCAGAACAGTGAGCTTGCTCAGAACAAAAGAACTGTGCTTCCTACACACACGGGCCATATCTAGTTCAACTCTGTTTAGGAAACTGACAAGAACAGTAGCTCCTCTTCAGTCCAATACACTGTACTTGCTAGAAGCAGACGCGAGTGCTATTTGCACTGTGTATGGCAATGGGAGCGCAATAGTGACTCTTCTTACCAGAAAATAACTCTTGCTCGTAGGACCAGAAAATGCATTGGATTCAACTTCATTTCTCACTGGGAAACAAACACTAGCTAGCCTTACAAGAAACACACTCTGCTTTTGAGAAAAGAGCACTCTTCTACTCTACTCTGTTTCCTATGGGGTCCGAACAGTGAGCTTGCTCAGAACAAAAGAACTGTGCTTCCTACACACATGGGCCATATCAAGTTCAACTCTGTTTCGGAAACTGACAAGAACAGTAGCTCTTCTTCAGTCCAATACACTGTACTTGCTGGGAGCAGACGCGAGTGCTATTAGCACTGTGTATGGCAAAGGGAACACCATAGTGACTTTCCTTACCAGAAAACAACTGTTGCTCGTAGTACCAGAAACTGCATGTGATTCAATTCAATTTAGGACTGGGAAACAAACGCTAGTTCCCCTTACAAGAAACACACTCTGCTTTTGAGAAAAGAGCATTCTTCTACTCTACTGTGTATCCTATAGGGCCAGAACAGTGAGCTTGCTCAGATCAAAAGAACTGTGCTTCCTACACACACGGGCCATATCTAGTTCAACTCTGCTTAGGAAACTGACAAGAACAGTAGCTCCTCTTCAGTCCAATACACTGTACATGCTGGGAACAGATGCGAGTGCTATTTGCACTGTGTTTGGCAATGGGAGCGCAATAGTGACTCTTCTTACCAGAAAACAACTCTTGCTCGTAGGACCAGAAACTGAATGGGATTCAACTTCATTTCTCACTGGGAAACAAACACTAGCTAGCCTTACAAGAAGCACACTCTGCTTTTGAGAAAAGAGCACTCTTCTACTCTACTGTTTTTCCTATAGGTTCAGAACAGTGAGCTTGCTCAGAACAAAAGAACTGTGCTTCCTACAAACACGGGCCATATCTAGTTCAACTCTGCATAGGAAACTGACAAGAACAGTAGCTCCACTTCTGTCTAATACAATGTACTTGCTGGGAGCAGACGTGAGAGCTATTTGCACTGTGTATGAAAATGGGAGCTCAATAGTGACTCTTCCCACGAGAAAACAACTCTTGCCTGTAGGACCAGAAACTGCATGTGATTCAAGTCCATTTAGGACTGGGAAACAAACCATAGCTCGCCTTAGAAGAAACACACTCTGCTTTTGAGAAAAGAGCATTCTTCTACTCTACTGTGTTTCCTAAAGGGCCAGAACAGTGAGCTTGCTCAGAACAAAAGAACTGTGCTTCCTACACACGGGCCATATCTAGTTCAACTCTGCTTAGGAAACTGACAAGAACAGTAGCTCCTCTTCAGTCCAATACACTGTACTTGCTATGAGCAGACGCGAGTGCTATTTGCACTGTGTATGGCAATGGGAGCACAATAGTGACTCTTCTTACCAGAAAACAACTCTTGCTCGTAGGACCAGAAAATGCATGGGATTCAACTTCATTTAGGACTGGTAAACAAACGCTAGCTCGCCTTAGAAGAAACACACTCTGCTTTTGAGAAAAGAGCACTCTTCTACTCTACTGTGTTTCCTAAAGGGCCAGAACAGTGAGCTTGCTCAGAACAAAAGAACTGTGCTTCCTACACACACCATCCATATCTAGTTCAACTCTGCTTAGGAAACTGACAACAATAGTAGCTCCTCTTCAGTTCAATACACTGTACTTGCTGGGAGCAGACACGAGTGCTATTTGCACTGTGTATGGCAAAGGGAGCACAATAGTGACTCTTCTTACCAGAAAACAACTCTTGCTTGTAGGACCAGAAACTGAGTGGGATTCAACTCCTTTTCTGACTGGGAAACAAACACCAGCTAGCCTTACAAGAAACACACTCTGCTTTTGAGAAAGGAGCACTCTTCTACTCTACTGTGTTTCCTATGGGGTCCGAACAGTGAGCTTGCTCAGAACAAAAGAACTGTGCTTCCTACACACACGGGCCATATCTAGTTCAACTCTGCTTTGAAATCTGACAAGAACAGTAGATCGTCCACTGTCCAATACATTGTACATGCTGGGAACAAACGACAGTGCTATTTGCGCTGTGTATGACAATGGGAGCGTAAGAGTGCCTCTTATTACCAGAAAACAACTCTTGCTTGTAGGACCAGAAACTGCATGTGATTCAACTCCATTTAGGACTGGGAAACAAATGCTAGCTCGCCTTAGAAGAAACACACTCTGCTTTTGAGAAAAGAGCACTCATCTACTCTACTGTGTTTCATATAAGTTCTGAACAGTGAGCTTGCTCAGAACAAAAGAACTGTGCTTCCTACACACACGGGCCATATCTAGCTCAACTCTGCTTAGGAAACTGACAAGAACATTAGCTCCTCTTCTGTCCAATACAATGTACTTGCTCGGAGCAGACGCGAGAGCTATTTGCACTGTGTATGACAATGGGAGCTCAATAGTGATTCTTCCCACCAGAAAACAACTCTTGCCTGTAGGACGAGAAACTGCATGTGATTCAACTCCATTTAGGACTGGTAAACAAACGCTAGCTCGCCTTAGAAGAAACGCACTCTGCTTTTGAGAAAAGAGCACTCTTCTACTCTACTGTGTTTCCTATAGGGCCAGAACAGCGAGCTTGCTCAGAACAAAAAACTGTGCTTCCTACACACAGGGGCCATATTTAGTTCAACTCTGCTGAGGAAACTGACAAGAAGAGTAGATCCTTTTCAGTCCAATACACTTTACATGCTGGGAACATACACAATTGCTATTTGCCCTGTGTATGACAATGGGAGCACAATAGTGACTCTTCTTACCAGAAAACAACTCTTGCTCGTAGGACCAGAAAATAAATGGGATTCAACTCCATTTAGGACTGGGAAACAAACGCTAGCTTGCCTTACAAGAAACAGACTCTGCTTTTGAAAAAAGAGCATTCTTCTACTCTACTGTGTTTCCTATGGGGTCCGAACAGTGACCTTGCTCAGAACAAAAGAACTGTGCTTCCCACACACATGGGCCATATCTAGTTCAACTCTGCTTCGGAAACTGACAAGAACAGTAGCTCCTCTTCAGTCCAATACACTGTACTTGCTGGGAGCAGACGCGAGTGCTATTTGCACTGTGTATGGCAAAGGGAGCACCATAGTGACTTTCCTTACCATAAAACAACTGTTGCTCGTAGTACCAGAAACTGCATGTGATTCAATTCCATTTAGGACTGGGAAACAAACGCTAGCTCCCCTTACAAGAAACACACTCTGCTTTTGAGAAAAGAGCATTCTTCTACTCTACTGTGTTTCCTAAAGGGCCAGAACAGTGAGCTTGCTCAGAACAAAAGAACTGTGCTTCATACACACGGGCCATATCTAGTTCAACTCTGCTTAGGAAACTGACAAGAACAGTAGCTCCTCTTCAGTCCAAAACACTGTACTTGCTAGGAGCAGACGCGAGTGCTATTTGCACTGTGTATGGCAATGGGAGCGCAATAGTGACTCTTCTTACCAGAAAACAACTCTTGCTCGTAGGACAATAAAATGCATGGGATTCAACTTCATTTCTCACTGGGAAACAAACACTAGCTAGCCTTACAAGAAACACACTCTGCTTTTGAGAAAAGAGCACTCTTCTACTCTACTGTGTTTCCTATAGTTTCAGAACAGTCAGCTTGCTCAGAAGAAAAGAACTGTGCTTCCTTCCTCACACGGGCCATATCTAGTTCAACTCTGTATAGGAAACTGACAAGAACAGTAGCTCCTCTTCTGTTTAATACAATGTACTTGCTGGGAGCAGACGCGACAGCTATTTGCACTGTGTATGACATTGGGAGCTCAATAGTGACTCTTCCCACCAAAGAACAACTCTTGCCTGTAGGATCAGAAACTGCATGTGATTCAACTCCATTTAGGACTGGGAAACAAACCATAGCTCGCCTTAGAAGAAACACACTCTGCTTTTGAGAAAAGAGCACTCTTCTACTCTACTGTGTTTCTTATAGGGCCAGAACAGTAAGCTTGCTCAGAACAAAAGACCTGTGCTTCCTACACACACGGGCCATATCTAGTTCAACTCTGCATAGGAAACTGACAAGAATAGTAGCTCCTCTTCTGTCTAATACAATGTACTTGCTGGGAGCAGACGTGAGAGCTATTTGCACTGTGTATGACAATGGGAGCTCAATAGTGACTCTTCCCACAAGAAAACAACTCTTGCCTGTAGGAGCAGAAACTGCATGGGATTCAACTCCATTTAGGACTGGGAAACAAACGCTAGCTTGCCTTACAAGAAACACACTCTGCTTTTGAGAAAAGAGCACTCTTCTACTCTACTGTGTTTCCTATGGTGTCCGAAAAGTGAGCTTGCTCAGAACAAAAGAACTGTGCTTCCCACACACATGGGCCATATCTAGTTCAACTCTGCTTCGGAAACTGACAAGAACAGTAGCTCCTCTTCAGTCCAATACACTGTACTTGCTGGAAGCAGAAGTGAGTGCTATTTGCACTGTGTATGGCAAAGGGAACACCATAGTGACTTTCCTTACCAGAAAACAACTGTTGCTCGTAGTACCAGAAACTGCATGTGATTCAATTCCATTTAGGACTGGGAAACATACGCTAGCTCGCCTTACAAGAAACACACTCTGCTTTTGAGAAAAGAGCATTCTTCTACTCTACTGTGTTTCCTAAAGGGCCAGAACAGTGAGCTTGCTCAGAACAAAAGAACTGTGCTTCATACACACGGGCCATATCTAGTTCAACTCTGCTTAGGAAACTGACAAGAACAGTAGCTCCTCTTCAGTCCAAAACACTGTACTTGCTAGGAGCAGACGCGAGTGCTATTTGCACTGTGTATGGCAATGGGAGCGCAATAGTGACTCTTCTTACCAGAAAACAACTCTTGCTCGTAGGACAATAAAATGCATGGGATTCAACTTCATTTCTCACTGGGAAACAAACACTAGCTAGCCTTACAAGAAACACACTCTGCTTTTGAGAAAAGAGCACTCTTCTACTCTACTGTGTTTCCTATAGTTTCAGAACAGTCAGCTTGCTCAGAAGAAAAGAACTGTGCTTCCTTCCTCACACGGGCCATATCTAGTTCAACTCTGTATAGGAAACTGACAAGAACAGTAGCTCCTCTTCTGTTTAATACAATGTACTTGCTGGGAGCAGACGCGACAGCTATTTGCACTGTGTATGACATTGGGAGCTCAATAGTGACTCTTCCCACCAAAGAACAACTCTTGCCTGTAGGATCAGAAACTGCATGTGATTCAACTCCATTTAGGACTGGGAAACAAACCATAGCTCGCCTTAGAAGAAACACACTCTGCTTTTGAGAAAAGAGCACTCTTCTACTCTACTGTGTTTCTTATAGGGCCAGAACAGTAAGCTTGCTCAGAACAAAAGACCTGTGCTTCCTACACACACGGGCCATATCTAGTTCAACTCTGCATAGGAAACTGACAAGAATAGTAGCTCCTCTTCTGTCTAATACAATGTACTTGCTGGGAGCAGACGTGAGAGCTATTTGCACTGTGTATGACAATGGGAGCTCAATAGTGACTCTTCCCACCAGAAAACAACTCTTGCCTGTAGGAGCAGAAACTGCATGGGATTCAACTCCATTTAGGACTGGGAAACAAACGCTAGCTTGCCTTACAAGAAACACACTCTGCTTTTGAGAAAAGAGCACTCTTCTACTCTACTGTGTTTCCTATGGTGTCCGAAAAGTGAGCTTGCTCAGAACAAAAGAACTGTGCTTCCCACACACATGGGCCATATCTAGTTCAACTCTGCTTCGGAAACTGACAAGAACAGTAGCTCCTCTTCAGTCCAATACACTGTACTTGCTGGGAGCAGACGCAAGTGCTATTTGCACTGTGTATGGCAAAGGGAGCACCATAGTGACTTTCCTTACCAGAAAACAACTGTTGCTCGTAGTACCAGAAACTGCATGTGATTCAATTCCATTTAGGACTGGGAAACAAACGCTAGCTCGCCTTACAAGAAACACACTCTGCTTTTGAGAAAAGAGCATTCTTCTACTCTTCTGTGTTTCCTAAACGGCCAAAACAGTGAGCTTGCTCAGAACAAAAGAACTGTGCTTCCTACACACGGGCCATATCTAGTTCAACTCTGCTTAGGAAACTGACAAGAACAGTAGCTCCTCTTCAGTCCAATACACTGTACTTGCTAGGAGCAGACGCGAGTGCTATTTGCACTGTGTTTGGCAATGGGAGCGCAATAGTGACTCTTCTTACCAGAAAACAACTCTTGCTACTAGGACCAGAAACTGCATGGGATTCAACTTCATTTCTCAATGGGAAACAAACACTAGCTAGCCTTACAAGAAACACACTCTGCTTTTGAGAAAAGAGCACTCTTCTACTCTACTGTGTTTCCTATAGGTTCAGAACAGTGAGCTTGCTCAGAACAAAAGAACTGTGCTTCCTACACACACGGGCCATATCTAGTTCAACTCTGCATAGGAAACTGACAAGAACAGTAGCTCCACTTCTGTCTAATACAATGTACTTGCTGGGAGCAGACGTGAGAGCTATTTGCACTGTGTATGACAATGGGAGCTCAATAGTGACTCTTCCCACCAGAAAACAACTCTTGCCTGTAGGACCAGAAACTGCATGTGATTCAACTCCATTTAGGACTGGGAAACAAACCATAGCTTGCCTTAGAAATAAAACACTCTGCTTTTGAGAAAAGAGCATTCTTCTACTCTACTGTGTTTCCTAAAGGGCCAGAGAGTGAGCTTGCTCAGAACAAAAGAACTGTGCTTCCTACACACGGGCCATATCTAGTTCAACTCTGCTTAGGAAACTGACAAGAACAGTAGCTCCTCTTCAGTCCAATACACTGTACTTGCTAGGAGCAGACGCGAGTGCTATTTGCACTGTGTATGGCAATGGGAGCGCAATAGTGACTCTTCTTACCAGAAAACAACTCTTGCTCATAGGACCAGAAAATGCATGGGATTCAACTTCATTTCTCACTGGGAAACAAACACTAGCTAGCCTTACAGAAACACACTCTGCTTTTGAGAAAAGAGCACTCTTCTACTCTACTGTGTTGCCTATAGTTTCAGAACAGTCAGCTTGCTCAGAACAAAAGAACTGTGCTTCCTACACACACGGGCCATATCTAGTTCAACTCTGCATAGGAAACTGACAAGAACAGTAGCTCCTCTTCTGTTTAATACAATGTACTTGCTGGGAGCAGACGCGAGAGCTATTTGCACTGTGTATGACATTGGGAGCTCAATAGTGACTCTTCCCACCAGAAAACAACTCTTGCCTGTAGGACCAGAAACTGCATGTGATTCAACTCCATTTAGGACTGGGAAACAAACCATAGCTCCCCTTAGAAGAAACACACTCTGCTTTTGAGAAAAGAGCACTCTTCTACTCTACTGTGTTTCTTATAGGGCCAGAACAGTGAGCTTGCTCAGAACAAAAGACCTGTGCTTCCTACACACACGGCCATATCTAGTTCAACTCTGCTTAGGAAACTGACAAGAACAGTAGCTCCTCTTCAGTCCAATACACTGTACTTGCTGGAAGCAGAAGTGAGTGCTATTTGCACTGTGTATGGCAAAGGGAACACCATAGTGACTTTCCTTACCAGAAAACAACTGTTGCTCGTAGTACCAGAAACTGCATGTGATTCAATTCCATTTAGGACTGGGAAACATACGCTAGCTCCCCTTACAAGAAACACACTCTGCTTTTGAGAAAAGAGCATTCTTCTACTCTACAGTGTTTCCAAAAGGGCCAGAACAGTGAGCTTGCTCAGAACAAAAGAACTGTGCTTCCTACACACGGGCCATATCTAGTTCAACTCTGCTTAGGAAACTGACAAGAACAGTAGCTCCTCTTCAGTCCAATACACTGTACTTGCTAGGAGCAGACGCGAGTGCTATTTGCACTGTGTATGGCAATGGGAGCGCAATAGTGACTCTTCTTACCAGAAAACAACTCTTGCTCGTAGGACAATAAAATGCATGGGATTCAACTTCATTTCTCACTGGGAAACAAACACTAGCTAGCCTTACAAGAAACACACTCTGCTTTTGAGAAAAGAGCACTCTTCTACTCTACTGTGTTTCCTATAGTTTTAGAACAGTCAGCTTGCTCAGAAGAAAAGAACTGTGCTTCCTACACACACGGGCCATATCTAGTTCAACTCTGTATAGGAAACTGACAAGAACAGTAGCTCCTCTTCTGTTTAATACAATGTACTTGCTGGGAGCAGACGCGAGAGCTATTTGCACTGTGTATGACATTGGGAGCTCAATAGTGACTCGTCCCACCAAAAAACACCTCTTGCCTATAGGAGCAGAAAGTGCATGTGATTCAACTCCATTTAGGACTGGGAAACAAACCATAGCTCGCCTTAGAAGAAACACACTCTGCTTTTGAGAAAAGAGCACTCTTCTACTCTACTGTGTTTCTTATAGGGCCAGAACAGTGAGCTTGCTCAGAACAAAAGACCTGTGCTTCCTACACACACGGGCCATATCTAGTTCAACTCTGCATAGGAAACTGACAAGAACAGTAGCTCCTCTTCTGTCTAATACAATGTACTTGCTGGGAGCACACGTGAGAGCTATTTGCACTGTGTATGACAATGGGAGCTCAATAGTGACTCTTCCCACCAGAAAACAACTCTTGCCTGTAGGAGCAGAAACTGCATGGGATTCAACTCCATTTAGGACTGGGAAACAAACGCTAGCTTGCCTTACAAGAAACACACTCTGCTTTTGAGAAAAGAGCACTCTTCTACTCTACTGTGTTTCCTATGGTGTCCGAAAAGTGAGCTTGCTCAGAACAAAAGAACTGTGCTTCCCACACACATGGGCCATATCTAGTTCAACTCTGCTTCGGAAACTGACAAGAACAGTAGCTCCTCTTCAGTCCAATACACTGTACTTGCTGGGAGCAGACGCAAGTGCTATTTGCACTGTGTATGGCAAATGGAGCACCATAGTGACTTTCCTTACCAGAAAAAAACTGTTGCTCGTAGTACCAGAAACTGCATGTGATTCAATTCCATTTAGGACTGGGAAACAAACGCTAGCTCGCCTTACAAGAAACACACTCTGCTTTTGAGAAAAGAGCATTCTTCTACTCTTCTGTGTTTCCTAAACGGCCAAAACAGTGACCTTGCTCAGAACAAAAGAACTGTGATTCCTACACAAACGGCTATATCTAGTTCAACACTGCTTCGGAAACTGACAAGAACAGTATATCCTCTTCTGTCCAATACACTGTACTTGCTGGGAACAGACGCGAGTGCTATTTGCACTGGGTAGGGCAATTGGAGCACCATAGTGACTTTCCTTACCAGAAAACAACTCTTGCTCGTAGGACCAGAAACTGCATGTGATTCAACTCCATTTCAGACTGGGAAAGAAAAGCTAGCTCGCCTTACAACAAATACACTCTGCTTTAGAGAAAAGAGCACTTTCTACTCTACTGTGTTTCCTATGGGGTCCAAACAGTGAGCTTGCTCAGAACAAAAGAACTGTGCTTCCTACACACATGAACCATATGTAGTTCAACTCTGCTTAGGAAACTGACAAGAACCATAGCTCCTCTTCAGTCCGATACACTTTACTTGCTGAGAACAGACGCGAGTGCTATTTGCACTGTGTATGGCAATGGGGCACAATAGTGACTCGTCTTACCAGAAAACAACTCTTGCTCGTAGGACAAAAAACTGCATGTGACTCACCTCCATTTAGGACTGGGAAACAAACTCTATCTCGCCTTACAAGAAACACACTCTGCTTTTGAGAAAAGAGCACTCTTCTACTCTACTGTGTTTCCTATAGGGCCAGAACAATGAGCTTACTCAGAACAAAAGAACTGTGCTTCCTACATACACGGGCCATATCTAGTTCAACTCTGCTTAGGAAACTGAGAAGAACGGTAGCTCCTTTTCAGTCCAATACACTGTACTTACTGGGAACAGACGGGAGGGCTATTTGCACTGTGTATGGCAATGGGAGCACAATAGTGACTTTCCTTACCAGAAAAAACTCTTGCTCATAGGACCAGAAACTGCATGTGATTCAACTCCATTTAGGACTGGGAAACAAACACTAGCTCGCCTTAAAAGAAACACACTCTGCTTTTTAGAAAAGAGCACTCTTCTACTGTACTGTGTTTCCTATGGGGTCTGAACAGTGAGCTTGCAAAGAACAAAAAAACTTTGCTTCCTACACACAGGGCCATATCTAGTTCAACTCTGCTAAGGAACTTGACAAGAACAGTAAATTCTCTTCTATCCAATACACTGTACTTACTGCGAACAGACAGGAGTGCTATTTGCACTGTGTATGGCAATGGGAGCGCAATAGAGACTTTCCTTACCAGAAAACAACTCTTGCTCATAGGAACAGAAACTGCATGTGATTCAACTCCATTTAGGTGTGGGAAACAAACGCTAGCTCGCCTTACAAGAAACACACTCTACTTTTGATAATAGGGCACACATCTACTCTACTGTGTTTCCTATGGGGCCCAAACAGTGAGCTTGCTCAGAACAAAAGAACTGTGCTTCCTACACACACTGGCCATGTCTAGTTCATCTCTCCTTAGGAACCTGACAAGAACAGTAGATCCTCTACTGTCCAATACACTGTGCATGCTGGGAACAGACGCCAGTGGTATTTGCCCTGTGTATGACAATGGGAGCACAAAAGTGACTCTTCTTACCAGAAAACAACTCTTGTAAGGCGAGCTAGTAGAGTAGAAGAGTACTCTTTTCTCAAAAGCATAGTGTGTTTCTTTTAAGGCGAGCTAGCGTTTGTTTCCCAGTCCTAAATGCAGTTGAATCACATGCAGTTTTTGGTCCTACTAGCAAGAGTTGTTTTCTGGTAAGGAAAGTCACTATTGCGCTCCCATTCCCATACAATCTGCAAATAGCACTCACGTCTGTTCAAAGAAAGTACAGTGTATTGGACTGAAGAGGAGCTACTGTTCTTGTCAGTTTCCTAAGCAGAGTTGAACTAGATATCGCCCGTGTTTGTAGGAAGCACAGTTCTTTTGTTCTGAGCAAGCTCACTGTTCGGACCCCATAGGAAACAAAGTAGAGTAGAAGAGTGCTCTTTTCTCAAAAGCAGAGTGTGTTTCTTGTAAGGCGAGCTAGCGTTTGTTTTCCAGTCCTAAATGGAGTTGAATCACATGCAGTTTCTGGTCCTACGAGCAAGAGTTGTTTTCTGGTAAGAAGAGTCACTATTGCGCTCCCATTGTCATACACAGGGGAAATAGCACTGGCGTCTGTTCCGGCATGTACAGTGTATTGCACTGAAGAGGATCTACTGTTCTTGTCAGTTTCCTAAGCAGAGTTGAACTAGATATGGCCCGTGTGTAGGAAGCACAGTTATTTTGTTCTGAGCAAGCTCACTGTTCGGGTCCCATAGGTAACACAGTAGAGTAGAAGAGTGCCCTTTTCTCTAAAGCAGAGTGTGTTTCTTGTAAGGCGAGCTAGCGTTTGTTTCCCAGTCTGAAATGGAGTTGAGTCACATGCAATATTTGGTCCTACGGGCAAGAGTTGTTTTCTGGAACAAAGAGACACTATTGGGCTCCCATTGCTATACACAGTGCAATTAGCACTCGCGTATGTTCCCAGCAAGTACAGTGTATTGGAATGAAGAGGAGCTACTGTTCTTGTCAGTTTCCTAAGCAGAGTTGAACTATACATGGCCCATGTGTGTAGGATACACAGTTCTTTTGTTCTGAGCAAGCTCACTGTTTTGGCCATATAGGAAACACATTAGAGTAGAAGAGTGCTCTTTTCTCAAAAGCAGAGTGTGTTTCTTGTAAGGCCAGATAGTGTTTGTTTCCCAGTCCTAAATGGAGTTGAATCACATGCAGTTTCTGGTCCTTCGAGCAAGAGTTGTTTTCTGGTAAGAAGAGTCACTATTGCGCTCCCATTGTCATACACAGGGCAAATAGCACTGGCGTCTATTCCCAGCATGTACAGTGTATTAGACTGAAGAGGATTTACTCTTCTTGTCAGTTTCCTAAGCAGAGTTGAACTAGATATGGCCCGTGTGTAGGAAGCACAATTATGTTGTTCTGAGCAAGCTCACTGTTCAGACCCCATAGGAAACACAGTAGAGTAGAAGAGTGCTCTTTTCTCAAAAGCAGAGTGTGTTTCTTGTAAGGCGTGTTAGCGTTTGTTTCCTAGTCTTAAATGGAGTTGAATCACATGCAGTTTCTGGTCTTATGAGCAAGAGTTGTTTTCTGGTAAGAAGAGTCACTATTGCGCTCCCATTGCCATACACAGTGCAAATAGCACTGGCGTCAGTTCCCAGCAAGTACAGTGTATTGGACTGAAGAGGAGCTCCTTTTCTTGTCAGTTTCCTAAGCAGAGTTGAACTAGATATGGCCCATGTGCGTAGGAAGCACAGTTATTTTGTTCTGAGCAAGATCACTGTTCGGACCCCATAGGAAACACATTAGAGTACAAGAGTGCTGTTTTCTCAAAAGCAGAGTGTGTTTCTTGCAAGGCCAGCTAGCATTTGTTTCCTAGTCCTAATTGGAGTTGAATCCCATGCAGTTTCTGGTCCTACGAACAAGAGTTGTTTTCTGGTATGAAGAATCACTATTGTGCTCCCATTGTCATACACAGGGCAAATAGCACTGGCATCTGTTCCCAGCATGTACAGTGTATTGGACGGAAGAGGATCTACTGTTCTTGTCAGTTTCATAAGCAGAATTGAATTAGATATGGCCGTGTGTGTAGGAAGCACAGTTTTTTGTTCTGAGCAAGCTCAATGTTTTGGCCCTATAGGAAAGACATTAGAGTAGAAGAGTGCTCTTTTCTCAAAAGCACAGTGTGTTTCTTTTAAGGCGAGCTAGCGTTGGTTTCCCAGTCCTAAATGGAGTTGAATCACATGCAGTTCTGGTCCTACGCACATGAGTTGTTTTCTGGTAAGAAGAGTCACTATTGCGCTCCCATTGTCATACACAGGGGAAATAGCACTGGCGTCTGTTCCGGCATGTACAGTGTATTGCACTGAAGAGGATCTACTGTTCTTGTCAGTTTCCTAAGCAGAGTTGAACTAGATATGGCCCGTGTGTAGGAAGCACAGTTATTTTGTTCTGAGCAAGCTCACTGTTCGGATCCCATAGGAAACACAGTAGAGCAGAAGAGTGCCCTTTTCTCAAAAGCAGAGTGTGTTTCTTGTAAGGCGAGCTAGCGTTTGTTTCCCAGTCTGAAATGGAGTTGAGTCACAGGCAGTATTTGGTCCTATGGGCAAGAGTTGTTTTCTGGTACAAAGAGACACTATTGGGCTCCCATTGCTATACACAGTGCAATTAGCACTCGCGTATGTTCCCAGCAAGTACAGTGTATTGGAATGAAGAGGAGCTACTGTTCTTGTCAGTTTCCTAAGCAGAGTTGAACTATACATGGCCCATGTGTGTAGGATACACAGTTCTTTTGTTCTGAGCAAGCTCACTGTTTTGGCCATATAGGAAACACATTAGAGTAGAAGAGTGCTCTTTTCTCAAAAGCAGAGTGTGTTTCTTGTAAGGCCAGCTAGCGTTTGTTTCCCAGTCCTAAATGGAGTTGAATCACATGCAGTTTCTGGTCCTACGAGCAAGAGTTGTTTTCTGGTAAGAAGAGTCACTATTGCGCTCCCATTGTCATACATGGGCAAATAGCACTGGCGTCTGTTCCCAGCATGTACAGTGTATTAGACTTAAGAGGATCTACTGTTTTTGTCAGTTTCCTAAGCAGAATTGATCTAGATATGTCCCATGTGTGTAGGAAGCACAGTTCTTTTGTTCTGAGCAAGCTCACTGTTCTGGCCCTATAGGAAACACAGTAGAGTAGAAGAGTGCTCTTTTCTCAAAAGCAGAGTGTGTTTCTTGTAAGGCGAGCTAGCGTTTGTTTCCCAGTCCTAAATGGAGTTGAATCACATGCAGTTTTTGGTCCCATGAGCAAGAGTTGTTTTCTGGTAAGGAAAGTCACTATTGCGCTCCCATTCCCATACACCCTGCAAATAGCACTCGCATCTGTTCTAAGCAAGTACAGTGTATTGCACTGAAGAGGATCTACTGTTCTTGTCAGTTTCCTAAGCAGAGTTGAACTAGATATAGCCCGTGTGTGTAGGAAGCAGAGTTCTTTTTTACTGAGCAAGCTCACTGTTCTGTCCCTAGAGGAAAAACATTAGAGTAGAAGAGTATTCTTTTCTCAAAAGCAGAGTGTGTTTATTGAAAGGCCAGCTAGCGTTTGTTTTCCAGTCCTAAATGGAGTTGAATCACATGCAGTTTCTGGTCCTAAGAGCAAAAGTTGTTTTCTGGTAAGAAGAGTCACTATTGCGCTCTGATTGTCATTCACAGGGCAAATAGCACTGGAGTTTGTTCCCAGCATGTACAGTGTATTGGACTGAAGAGGATCTACTGTTCTTGTCAGTTTCTGAAGCAGAATTGAACTAGATATGGCCTTGTGTGTAGGAAGCACAGTTCTTTTGTTCTGAGCAAGCTCACTGTTTTGGACCTATAGGAAACACAGTAGAGTAGACGAGTACTCTTTTCTCAAAAGCAGAGTGTGTTTCTTGTAAAACGAGCTAGCGTTTGTTTCCCAGTCCTAAATGGAGTTGAATAACATGCAGTTTTTGTTCCCATGAGCAAGAGTTGTTTTGTGGTAAGAAGAGTCACTATTGCGCTCCCATTGCCATACACAGTGCAAATAGCATTCGCGTCTGTTCCCAGCAATTACAGTGTATTGGAATGAAGAAAAGCTACTATTCTTGTCAGTTTCCTAAGCAGAGTTGAACTAGATATGGCCCGTGTTTGTAGGAAGCACAGTTCTTTTGTTCTGAGCAAGCTCACTGTTGTGGCCCAATAGGAAAAACAGTATCGTAGAAGAGTGCTCTTTTCTCAAAAGCAGATTGTGTTTCTTGTAAGGCGAGCTAGTGTTTGTTTCCCAGTCCTAAATGGAGTTGAATCACATGAAGTTTCTGGTCCTACGAGCAAGAGTTGTTTTCTAGTAAGAAGAGTCACTTTTGCGCTCCCATTGTCATACACAGGGCAAATAGCACTGGGGTCTGTTCCCAGCATGTACAGTGTATTGTACTGAAGAGGAGCTACTGTTCTTGTCAGTTTCCTAAGCAGAGTTGAACTAGATATAGCCCGTGTGTGTAGGAAGCACAATTCTTTTATTCTGAGCTAGCTCCCTGTTCGGACCCCATAGGCAACACAGTAGAGTAGAAGAGTGCTCTCTTCTCAAAAGCAGAGTGTGTTTCTTGTAAGGCGAGCTAGTGTTTGTTTCCCAGTCCTAAATGGAGTTGATTCACATGCAGGTTCTGCTCCTATGAGCAAGGGTTGTTTTCTGTTAATAAGAGACACTATTGTGCTCCCATTGTCATACACAGGGCAAATAGCACTGGCGTCTGTTCCCAGCAAGTACAGTGTATTGGACTGAAGAGGAGCTACTGTTCTTGTCAGTTTCCTAAGCAGAGTTGAACTAGATATGCCCCGTGTATGCAGGAAGCACAGTTCTTTTGTTCTGAGCAAGCTCACTGTCCTGGCCCTTTAGGAAACACAGTAGAGTAGAAGAGTGCTCTTTTCTCAAAAGCAGAGTGTGTTTCTTGTAAGGCAAGCTAGCGTTTGTTTCCCAGTCCTAAATGGAGTTGAATCACATGCAGTTTCTCTTCCTAGGAGCAAGTGTTGTTTTCTGGTAAGAAGAGTCACTCTTGCGCTCCCATTGCCATACACAGGGCAAATAGCACTGGCGTCTGTTCCCAGCATGTACAGTGTATTGCACTAAAGAGGATCTACTGTTCTTGTCAGTTTCCTCAGCAGAGTTGAACTAGATTTGGCCAATGTGTGTAGGAAGCACAGGTCTTTTGTTCTGAGCAAGTTGACTGTTCGGACCCCATAGGAAACACAGTAGAGTAGAAGAGTGCTCTTTTCTCAAAAGCAGAGTGTGTTTCTTGTAAGGCGAGCTAGTGTTTGTTTGCCAGTCCTAAATGGAGTTGAATCACATGAAGTTTCTGGTCCTACGAGCAAGAGTTGTTTTCTGGTAAGAAGAGTCACTATTGCGCTCCCATTGTCATACACAGGGCAAATAGCACTGGCGTCTGTTCGCAGCATGTACACTGTATTGGACTGAAGAGGATCTACTGTTCTTGTCAGTTTCCTAAGCAGAGTTAAACTAGGTATGGCCGTGTGTGTAGGAAGCACAGTTCTTTTGTTCTTAGCAAGCTCACTGTTCTGGCCATATAGGAAACACATTAGAGTACAAGAGTGCTCTTTTATCAAAGCAGAGTGTGTTTCTTGTAAGGCGAGCTAGCGTTTGTTTCCCAGTCCTAACTGGAGTTGAACCACATGAAGTTTCTGGTCCTACGAGCAAGAGTTGTTTTCTGATAAGAAGAGTCACTATTGCGCTTTCATTGTCATACACAGGGCAAATAGCACTGGCATCTGTTCCCAGCATGAACAGTGTATTGGACTGAAGAGGATCTACTGTTCTTGTCAGTTTCCTAAGAAGAAATTAACTAGATATGTCTGTGTGTGTAGGAAGCACAGTTCTTTTGTTCTGAGCAAACTCACTGTTCGGGGACTATAGGAAACACAGTAGAGTAGAAGAGTGCTCTTTTCTCAAAAGCAGAGTGTGTTTCTTGTAAGGCGAACTAGTGTTTGTTTCCCAGTCATAAATGGAGTTGAATCCCATGCAGTTTCTGGTCCTAGGAGCAAGAGTTGTTTCCTGGTAAGAAGAGTCACTATTGTGCTCCCATTGCCATACACAGTGCAAGTAGCACACGTGTCTTTTCCCAGCAAGTACAGTGTATTGGACTGAAGAGAAGCTACTGTTCTTGTCATTTTCCTAAGGAGCGTTGAACTAGATATTGCCCGAGTGTGTAGAAAGCACTGTTCATTTGTTCTGAGCAAGCTCACTGTTCTTGCCATATAGGAAACACATTAGAGTAGAAGAGAGCTATTTTCTCAAAAGCAGAGTGTGTTTCTTGTAAGGCCATCTAGCATTTGTTTCCCAGTCGTAAATGTAGTTGAATCACATGCAGTTTCTGGTCCTATGAGCAAGAGTTGTTTTCTGGTAAGAGGAGTCACTGTTGTGCTCCCATTGTCATACCCAGGGCAAATAGCACTGGCGTCTGTTGCCAGCATGTACAGTGTATTGGACAGAAGAGGATCTACTGTTCTTGTCAGTTTTCGAAGCAGAATTGAACTAGATATGTCCGTGTGTGTAGGAAGCACAGTTCTTTTGTTCTGAGCAAGCTCACTGTTCTGGCCCTATAGGAAACACAGTAGAGTAGAAGAGTGCTCTTCTCTCAAAATCAGAGTGTGTTTCTTGTAAGGCGAGC